>NC_134455.1:338640271-338947887 GCF_047948215.1 Lycorma delicatula
TATGATGTGTAATTTCATTTGCTTATTCACTTTATTTTTCTTGTTAAAATATTTTGTAAATGTGCATCTGTATTATATATTGTGTCAACTCATCAGGCAATTCATTCACTTTATCTTCATTAAAGTACTCATTTAATGTAGTAATTAATAAATAAAGTAACCTATAAACACGTGTTGCCAAACAATTAAATGTTTTATACAAATAAACAATTGTTTTATGGTATCTATAAAATAACTCTTAATTAAACCACATGAATTTAGCCGATAAAGTTAAATAACTGCTAATACAGAGTTATTAGCAGTACATTCGTTACAATGTGGTGCAGTATTGTAATAAAATAAAATATACAGATATTAACAAGGGATATTTTTGGATACCAGAAAATTATAAATGATCAAAACAATTGCTATAAAATTACATTGCATTGTTATTGACAATGTGCAATGCAACATATCCACTGCATTATTTCTAATACAGCAGAGTATAACAGCATAAACTGCTAATTTCTGATTTATTTCATTATTATTTAATCCAGATCACTATGATATGAATTAACAGATTTGCGCTACAAATGTTAAATTTTTTTTTTTGTTTTTGTCAACTTTTCTAATATTATAAACTAATTTTTTGGCAGTGAAAGATTTAGGATCTCATAGCTAGAAAAATGTTTATGTGCATAATATAAAACACAAGGCATTCTGTTACTTCATAATATAATTTTTGTAAATAAACATTACTAGTTAGTATACTACACTAACAAAGTCCACTTCATTGACTCCCATACCAACTGAAATATTTTTTTCTTATTGGGTGACACATATTCAGTGACATCTTAGCAGTTGTTTATGTCTAGTAAATAAAAAGTGAGCAGTAATAGCAATTGTGTCTTAGACTACCAAAACATCGCCTATGTCAGTCAGCATCTTTGAAAGAGCCATGTAATTTGCTTACAGATGTAGCTACATTCAGTTGAGTGTAATGTTCAGAATTTTCCTTAAAATCCATCTACATCTCAGATAAATTTCTCATCAGTAGAGGTTGAAATAGACATATTAAATACTTTTAACTTCCCAATTTTTACTTGCTTGAATGAAGTACAAGGAGGAAGTATTGTAATCGCGTAAAATTTCGGTCTTCAGATTTCAACAGAAATATCCATTTTGATTAGTTCGGTGTGACATCTGTACATACATAACTAAAAACAATTAGCTATAGAATGTTGGATATAGGACTGTTATAACATCTAGTTGTGCACCTCCCCTTTTAATTACAATCCACTGAACCAGTTTATAGGTTACTTTATTTATTAATTATAACCCTAAACGAGTATTTTAATGAGGAAGATAAAGTGAATGAATTGTCTGATGTGTTGACACAATATATAATATAATACAGATGTATATTTACAAAATATTTTAACAAGAAAAATAAAGTGTCCTAAAAAGCCCAAAGTCCAAAACAATTTAGATTTTGGACTCTTTGTTAACTGCAGTAATAAGCCCTCATTGAGAGCTTTTCAATGATATGTCATAACTAGTACTTATTTTCATTGGTTCCGGAATTATAACCAAATAAAATTTTAATTAATGAAATTTGGATCTTAGGGAAAAGCACATCGGTTCAAATCTCCCTTTTTTTTAATTTAAGTATATAAATTTATTTATTAATAATTATTAACCTGACACTGTAAAAAAAAGTTTATGATGAATAATAATTCAATAACAAAAAAATAGAAGTTATTAATGAAATAATATTTATGTACTTTTAATTTTTTTTAAATGTGTATATGTAATATAACAGGCGTACAAGGAAGTCATGTGGTATTCACATCAGGTTTTTTATAAACAAATTACTTAGTGATGAGGGAGTTACCCATCCCTTTCAATAAAAGTAAAAAAGATTACGTTAAATGAACAATAGTATGTGCTAAAGATTACATTATTGTTTGAATGGATTTGTAAAAAATGTCTGTAGATTCTGTATTACTTTTTTAAAAGTTATAATTTAATTAAGAATGGAATTCAAAAGAACATTTATGAAATACCAAATATTTACCAATAGGGAAAAATGATCATCCTTTGAGTAGTTAAGAGTGCAAATCTACAGAAGTCATAAAGTATTTTATAATAATTAGCTAATTAAGCTACGTAGATAGTTAATGCAACGTAGTCTAGTTAATAGATTTACTGATTTAATTAATTCTGTGATAATTTGCATTATTGTGTTTGATGAAAAATTTGATAAAATAAATTTTATTACTTTAGAGTTGTTAAACAAGATTTGTTACTGATATAGTAAAATACATCATGATGCTAGGATATGTTACATTACTAATTTCTTATAAAGCAATTTGTAAAAATGTTTTTAGACAACTGTGTTAGAATTGCATATACAATCAAAATTGATTTGATTTTGCAACAATGAATAGTTAGTGTCAAGTGGTATAATTAATTATAATTATTTGTGAAATATGCTGTTGTACATATGTTTAAATTTTTTATTTTTATACATTTTGTCTTTATTTTATGAATGTAATTGATGTAAAAATAAAATTGATTTCAGAATTAGCATTACATATTAAATATTTTTAATTATCTGTTTTTTTTTCTTTTAAATTGTATATAAACTGCGTAAATTTAATCCCTGATAAGTAATTTCTGAATATTTTATAAACGTAAAGTGATTTAAGGGTTGAAACACATCTCTTAATTTTTGAGTTCTGTTCATTTAATTTATTAGATAGTTGAATATGGATTGCAATTTATTCAATTAATAAATAATATCCACTCTCAATTTTATTGATTATTAATATCAGTAATAATAAATAAAAAATGTAATACGTTAATTGGTAACCAATATATCAGTTTCAAATTTCACTTGCATTTTCATATCTTGAGACTAAGAAAAATTTGAATGTGTTCATGCATGATCAAATGAAATTTTTTTTAAATATGCTTGTATAAATATGCATTAATAATAATATTAAATGATTTAATAAGAAAAATCAGACACATCTTTCATTTGGTGAGATCTCTTCTGTTCTATGTTGCAGTGTCTGTACAAAATTATTAACTAATGAACTAAATGCATTAAACAGTTTCAACACAACACAGAATGCACACAACTTACCTTATTTACAGTGTAAACTTTGTTAATTTGAATTTTGAACAAAGTTAAACAAGCATTAAATTAAAAAATAAACTGAAAATTTACAGTAGTTATAGAGATAAATCTTTTTTAAACAACTGCTACACTGATTCTAGGGGTAAGGAATCTTGAGAATTATAAAATATTTCTAAGACAATTTTCTTCCTTTTTAATACTAAGTTGTCCCTTATTCAAAGACTGTTCTTGGTTTAGTTGTTCACCCACTGGCTGTATATAAAAATTAAATATTTTCAAAATACAGAGCTTTTCCTTCTACATGATTTTTTTGGAGCTTGTTAGGCACACATTCTTCAGTGTAATTAGATTATGGCAATTGTTTAAAAAGGCCAGGAAACCGCTTAACTATGTAAATTAATAATATATTCTTAATATGTTAATTTATTTAATTAAATTTTTTATACTCCATTTTTTCTTTCTTTTTCCTCTGTATGTTAAATAACTATATATAATATAATATTTCTTGAGCCTCCGCAAAGTTCAGAATTAGAGAAAACGCTTACCTTTACTTTTTCATGTTCAAAATGTTTTCTAAGCCTACCTTCAGTGATGTTTTTTAATATTTCTTTTTTTTTTACAGATACACATAAAATTATAACTTTTTACTTTTATTTTATAAAAATTGTTTATTGATAAAAAAATAAAAAAACATTTAAATACTCAGAATAAATATTTCTGCAGTCAAGAGAATGAAAAAGTACTGCAATAACTATTAATTTATCAATATCTTATCTTTGTATGCCAACTTAAATAATTTTATTAAGAATGTCCCCATCAAATTCTGTTTGCAGATTTATAAGGCTGAATTTACATTTATATATATATATATATATACAATTTTTCTAAAATTTCTCATTTTTTATTACTATTTTTATGTTCAATATTTACTCTTTTGTTTATTTCTAAATTATTTTTTAAACTAGTTATATTATGATTATTATTTATGAAATGGTCAGTTGCATTTGAAAAACCTAATTTTTTATTTTTAAATGATATAAAATGTTCGTAAAATATATCTTTAAAGGATCTATTTGTTTTACTAGTATATATATTTTTGCAATTGTTGCATTTTATTTTTTAAATACTGGAATAATCATTATTATTTTTTACTTTTTTATTGCAATATTTTATTATATGACTATCAGGTTTATATTTTTTAACATTGTATGCATCAATTAAATTTTCTATAATTTTATTTGTTTAAAAGTATTTTATAAATTTTCTACAATTCTATTTGTTTAAGAGTATTTATATTTATAAATTAATAGTTATTGCAAAACCTTTTCATTCTCTTGACTGAAGAAATATTTTTTCTGAATTTTAAAAATGTTTTTAAATTTTTTTATCAATAAATAATTTTTACAAAAAAGTAAAAAGCTATAATTTAATGTGAAAATGTAAAAAAAAAGAATTTTAAAATAACATCACTGAAGATGGGCTTCGGCCTCAAAACGTTTTGAACATGGAAAAGTAAAGGTAAGTGTTCTCTAATTCTGTACTTTGCAGAGGCTGAAAAAATATTATATATATCTTAACATGCTATGTTTGTTCATTTAATATCTTGTTTTTATCAAATGTTATGTGTTATAAATTTCATATTTTTCAAGTGTGTTGCAAAATTGGTTTTTATGTGCTACGTGTAAAAATTTGCATATTGTGGCTAATATCTTCATAAATATGTTTCTTTGAAGTGATTTGAAAGATTAGTTTTTATTCTTGTGTGTAGTGCATATTTGTATTCTTGTATATGTATGTGAATGAGTTTAGAACATTTTCATTGTGGTATTTAATGTAGTCACTGCAGTTTAATTTGTATATTCCTGCACTACTGTGTATGTTTTGTTTATCATCTTTTGTTTCAGTTGTTTTTGAATGAGTAACCTTCCTCTCTAAAAATATTGGCAGTTTTGTACTGCCAAAATTTTGTTTACTATAGATCTGTGTGTTAGTATTACGTATTTTTTATTACTAGATTTGTTTTGATTTTGTTCTATATTTTATATAGCACATATTTCAATAGATTTAATGTACAATGAAAAGAATATTGCCAGAAAGAGTTAGGTATGGTTCATAAGTAAGAATTGTGTATTCTGTATAAAAGGAAATAATCAAACAAAAGCAAACTCATTAAATGTATTACTAGTGTTTAATTATTTTCAACTTTAAACATATTATGTTTGGCTTCCTATCGAATTAAAGGAATGGTCTTCTTGATCTTTTTTCAATAACACATTGAGGGTTTTCTGTTTGCAATAAACAGTTGGAATCATCTCCCATGGAGACCAAAATTATTGTACTTGAGGAGTTGAACATTTTTGTATTTCATAAATTTATTAAAAAAAAAACTAATCCCTTCTATAATTCTGAAGTTTGCATTATCTTTTGACAAATTACTTATGCAACTTTGATGAAAATAATTAAAATAAATTAACAAAAAAACAAAGTTCGAGTTAATATTACAAAAATCATTCAATGGTCAAATTATATTAAAAAACTTGATCATGTGTTTTTTCACTTTATTTTTTTGTTTAAACAATTGAAAGAAGAAACTTTTTATTTTAATTTATATAAATGGTGAAACATTTTCTTGAAAGATAAAGATCCTACAGAGATCTTTCATTTTTCAATTGTCATTTCATTCATACAACTTTTCTCACTAAGCTGCATCTAAATCAATAAAGATGTCAGTTGATGGTGTTGTGAAGTGACCTTCATTTATGATGGAAAACAAACCATCTTCATGAATAGCTATTCAATCTTACAAATGATACATTTACTCTATTCACTACAAAACAGCTATAAGTGAATTTTATTACTCTCAGGTGCTTTTATAATTCCATAAGAAAAATATATATTTAATTTAAAGTAACAAATTAATTTAACCCCATTTGTCAAAGAAATAATGCAATATACACTCTGCCTCTTCTTAGCAAGATAAAGATTATAATAAAAAGTTTTCCTTGGTTTTAATAGTGGAAAATCTCTTTATTATATGAACACTAATCAAAAATGTTATTTAAAGGTAGAAAGCCAACAAAGTTATTACCTAAATAAAAATTCATCGTAAAATAAATTACCTCAAGGCATGTTATTTTTAATGTTCATCAGTAAGAAAATCTGTTATATTGATATATTACAGAGAATAATTTTAAAATGTGCACTAATGCTACTCATTAGCAATCCACCAATCTGCACAGGTTTAAAACCTATCCATTAGAAATATTGTACTATATTTTTCATTTGACAGCAAACAATGCAGCAGTTATAGGAGGATGACACTATTTCCTCTCTCCTGTCATCTTATTAGTTTATATTCACTTATCAGTTTGTTTGTAACAGCAAAGTGCTAGAAAAGTCTGTTTAATTCCTAATGATGGTGGTTTCTATTAGTTCATGTAGTGGTTAGAATGCTAGCTTCTAGATCTGTTTGGTCTTGGATTTGATTCCTGACAAGTGTCAACAGTTTTTACACCATTTAATTTTCTTTTGCTTCTATACAAAAATAAAATATACAGAAACTATGAACAGCTAAAATCCACTTAAAATAGTGAGCTCTAATATCTTTTATCACTAGTGACTATCCTTCTATAGTACACCTTGCTCCCTGTAAATTGTTATAGGGAATACTTTTAGAAAAATAAAAATTAGTAATAATATATAAAAATACTTAACTCATATCAATATAAAAAAAGTAAACTATGAGTCAAAAATACTATCTGAAATGTTTGTTATGCAAGTATTTTTTAGCATTCGAGTTTTAATTCATTTTATAATATAAATAAGTACATATTTACACTTAACTCTAACCTAGTGTACAGTGATTGCATGTCTGCAATTAAGGAACATTATCAAAGTAAACAATTTTTTTTTTAATCCTTGAGCAAATCGGTGTTAATATCTCTAAGTAAAATCTGACAAATCTGACTAGCATAGGAAGTAGTATAGTATTCTTGTGCAGGCCTTGCCTGAAGAGAACACTATCGCAGTGTTCTTTTGAGTTTTGAATAAAAAGAATAAGCTCTTTACAGGTCCTGAATCTACAAACAACGATATGAAAGCAGAATTTAAAATAATTTCTAAAAAAAAAAGCGACATCGTTTGATTTTTTCATAAGTTCCAATGTCGGACAACTAAAGCTTGTAGAATCAAGATTATTAGATCATTTAACCAAATCTGGAATGGTGAGGGAAGACATTAAAAATTGCTGATAAATACTCATGCCGTTTAATTGAACAAATCTTGAGTACTTTATAGTAGCTGGTTTCATAAAAAATTACTTACTCTGGCAGAAAAAATGCTGAAAATTTGTTTCTTTTTAATGGTTTGCCTCTCCATGAATAGAAAAAAAGTGGTTTACTTACAAAACATCTTTATCCCTTAAAATTAATTACTCCTCAGCATTATTCACCAAACTGGTATGACAGATTTTCAGGCAATTTTGAGTATGTAATGCAAACTATTTTTAAAATAGAAACATTAGATCCAAGGTTATTAGTAGATAATGGCTGCAGAACAACAGTATTTTCTTATTCATGATTTCACAGATTAAGAGTAAAGTACTGAAGAGATCTTTGATCTCAAAAATGAAATAACTGTGTCTTAAATCTTCAACTCTAAAAGGTGCTGCAGGATAAAAATTTTATATGGAAAGTTTAATAAATGTATAACTGATCTGCTTGGCAAGTTAAGCATTTCAAGTAAAGCTTGCAAATTTTCTTTCAATGTTACATAGGCAAATCACTTAAGTTGATTGAAAAAAATGCGTTTACTAATCAGTTCAAGTATGAAATATCTTTCAGGTGTTTACAACTTCTACCCAAATTAACAAACTACCTTTTCAGTCAGAATTAATTGATCTGAGAGCATCAGTAATGAGTGATCACTTTTAAGATGTGGAGATAGTGCAGTTTTGGACTGACATCGCTTCGAACTTGTATCCTAATGTAAAAAAAATTGCCTTTGTTCTTATTAACTATCTTGAGTATATGAATGCTAGTGAATTATACATTTTGCATATGAATGTACACACCCGTATCTTGTTGGGAATAATCCCTGACAATACATGAACTTAATTTTTCTAGTCCAAAAAAAGACCAGAAGAATCACTTATCCAATTAATAATTATATTTGAATTAAGATGGTTCACGAGTACAGTATTTTTCTAACTTTTATGTTTAGTCTCATCGAAATAACAAAATAAAACATAAAATTCATTTCAAATTTTTCTTTTAAATGAAAAGTTGAAAGTACAATTTTAAATCTCTGGCCTACTAAATATGATTTTTTTAGAATGGCCTAAGAGGAAAGATAATGAAATCGTGTTGGAATAGGCGATATAAAATGAAATGAAACTAATTTTGTCTCATCATACCTACATAGACAAGAGTTGTTTTTGATAGCTGGATATAAATAAAATAAAATTTCCGATATCCTTGGTGGAGTGGTACTGTCTCGGCCTTTCATTCAGAAATCCAGTTCAAATCCCAGTCTGACATGCCATTTTTCATACACTACAAAATTTCCATTTCATATTCCCTTGCACAAGTTTCAAACCTTATATGGTGAATTAATCATTAAAAAAAAATCATTTAACAATTAAAAGTTATACATTATGAGCATATTACTGTTTTTTTTACACATTTAAGTACAAATTTTCATAGAATTTAAATAATCCAGATAATCATAGAGTATTTTATAATTTCACTGTAAAATTTTGTTAAAATAGTAATAATTTTCCTAAATCTTGTTTTTTTATGTTAAATATTGCTACTTTTTATCAGATATTTACCAGATATTTTACTGCTAGTTAAATTATGTTTGCGCCTATTTTACTATATATGAATCAGTGTTTTTTCATTAAATCATAGAAAAAGAAAAGATATTAATTCAGCATATAAAAGAAAAACTGCTTTTTATTAGCTTTTATTAAGTACAAGGAATGAACCAGTAGTTTGCAAATAATTATAAGTTCAACAATCTTAACAATTAATTGTATCATAACAATTGGTAGTATATCACTGAATCTATGCAATAGCATTTAGAACAAAAAAAGTGGTCCACTCTCACTGAACATCTGCTCTTTTTTAAGATTAACAGTTGGACTCAACCACTGACTATGATAAAGTAGATCAGTGTTAAATAACTCAGCAGTTTTTAACGGTCTACAAAGCAGCAGATTACATTATACAGTTCAGAAAAACAAGTATGAAAGACAGTTTTAGCCTTTTACACCTGTTTTTCTGGAGAGTTACTTCAACTGTTAAGTGTTTTAAGTTACTTTACTACTCTTGCAAAGCCTTCTAGCAAATAACTGTGTACACTTGCTCAAAAAAAAGTTTTTTTTTCCAACTGGTTTTCCAGTTACTGCCAGGTCTGGGTGTGTGTATAAAGGTAAATGCAATTACCGCTACTGGCTTGTCAGATCTGATGTAGTGCAATGCAAATGTAAATGCAGCACTTAAAATGTAAATGCTTGCTACTTAAAGTAATCAAAATTCCATAGGTGTAGTATTACATAAAGCCGTAGTAGTAAGATTTATCAAAAGTTTGAAGTTACACTTCAGGAGTTATTAAATATGCATGTATGTTGCAAATGTGAAGTGAAACAGCCTGAAATCAACTATATATCCTGATGAAACCCTTACATTTGTCTGGTATCTAAAAATAACAATTAGTATTCCAACACTACTGATTCTACATGGTAGCAGTTAGGGCAAAAAGCAAATGATCTGCTCTTATTGAACCAGCTCTGTTAAGACTAGCAATTGCACATAGTTCCCAAAGCATTTTCGTGACATTTTTTTGATTATGAACACTTTTGCATGAATTATTCATTATATCACTGGCACATTATGGTACATTAACACACAATTCCATGTATTTTTTGAAACCAAAAACTAAGTTTCTGTTAATGAAATACAAAACATCACACCAACAAAAAAAAAAAATAAATAAAATGATTTTCATATGCATTGTTTTATTGCAACTTATTTTACTCATAGAAAGTTAAAAAACTAATAGGAACAGAACACTTTTTTGTAGAGCAAAACTCTTCTTAATTTTTTGCAATACACGTTATATTAAGTAAACTATTAAAGGTTCTACAGAAGACAGACAAGAACTGATTTTGATAACAAATTAGTTCTTTGTCAAGTAAACAAAGCAATTCTGATTGTAAATATAGAACCTCAATGAGATTCATGTTTAACTGAAATTGTTTCCATTTTGAGCTGCTTCTGTCAATTACTTGGAAAATATCTGCAACAGAATTAGATACATTATTCTAACCTTACTATTTCAACATAAAAGCCTCTAAATTCTTTATTCCTTAACTTCAACATATTAATTCAATAAATGTAAGTTAAGTTACAGGTATTATCAAACCTCAATAATACAGACTACGTACTCAAATTTACAGAAATAATACTACATTTAAAATTGATGTGTAAACTTCTTAATTGTGAAAAGTTTTATTTTAAACTAAAAGACCATTCTTTTAATATCTCTATAAGAAACAATAAAAAATATTCAAAGCCTACCTTTGGCTAGTTATCCAGATATTTAACTCATCTGCCTGGCAATTTTGAAAGTTATTGATTGGTTTTTTTTTAGAATGTGGATGGGTTTCAATTTATTCTTAAACTTACATGTTTATACTCGTACATGCACATAATCAGACATGGTTCATCGGCAGTAACAATCATTATTCAGACCGTACAGCCTTTACATGGTCGTTATTCAGAGACCACATAGAACAAGTGTGCGCTATAGTCATACTGATTATATAGACAATGTTTATTCTATCTTAATAAATTTGAATATCAAGTAGATCTATGCTTTGGTCTATGTAAATTAAAATGATACATACAGATATTTCTCAGGATATTTTTGTGGAACATTACTTACCTCATAGTATTAATAACACAACATTATTTATAACAACTCTTGCTCCAAAAAAATTACATGTGGATGTATTTCTAATAGTTTTTTTTTGTCTTCAGTCACTTGACTAGTTTGATGCAGCTCTCCAAGAATCCCTATCTAGTACTAGTCGTTTCATTTTGGTATACCCCCTACATCCCTAACAATTTGTTTTACATATTCCAAACGTTGCCTGCCTACACAATTTTTTAGTTCTATCTGTCCCTCCAATATTAAAGCGACTATTCCAGGATGCCTTAATTTGTGACCTATAAGTCAGTCTCTTCTTTTAGCTATATTTTTCCAAATGCTTCTTTCTTCATCTATTTCCCACAACACCTCATCATTTGTCACGTTATCCACTCATCTGATTTTTAACATTCTCCTATGGCACCACATTTCAAAAGCTTCTAATTTTTTCTTCTCAGATACTCTGATCGTCCAAGTTTCACTTCCATATAAAGCGACACTCCAAACATGTACTTTCAAAAATCTTTTCCTGACATTTAAATTAATTTTTGATGTAAATAAATTATATTTCTGGCTGAAGGCTCATTTCGCCTATGCTATTCGGCATTTATATCGCTCCTGCTTCATCCATCTTAAGTAATTCTACTTCCCAGATAAAAAAATTCGTCTACCTCCATAATCGTTTCTCCTATTTTCACATTCAGTGGTCCATCTTTTATTATTTCTACTACAATCATTACTTTCGTTTTGTTCGTTTATTTTCATGCGGTAGTTTTTGTGTAGGACTTCATCAAAGCCATTCATTGTTTCTTCTAAATCCTTTTTACTCTCAGCTAGAATTACTCATCAGCAAATCGTAGAATCTTTATCTTTTCACCTTATACTGCTATTCCGGATCCAAATTGTTCTTTAACATAATTAACTGCTAGTTCCATGTAAAGATTAAAAAGTAACGGAGATAGGGAACATCCTTGTCAGACTCCCTTTCTTATGTTCTTCAATTATTACTGTTGCTATTTGGTTCCTGTAAATGTTAGCAATTTTCTTCTATCTCTGTTTTTGAACCCTAATTTTTTTTAAATGCTGAAGATTTTATTCCAGTATACGTTATTGAATGCCTTTTCTAAGTATATAAATGCCAAATATGTTGGCTTGTTTTTTTTTTAATCTACCTTCTATTATTAATCTGAGGCCTAAAATTGCTTCCTTTGTCCCTCTACTTTACCTGAAACTAAATTGGTCTCTCCTAACCCTTCTTCCACTCTCCTCTCAATTCTTCTGTATAGAATTCTAGTAAGATGTATGAATAGTTAAACTAATTGTTCTGTATTCTTCACATTTATCTGCTCCTGCTTTCTTTGGTATCATGACTATAACACTTTTTTTGAAGTCTGACGGAACTTCCCTTTTTCATAAATATTATGCATCAGTTTGTATAATCTATCAATCGCTTCCTCACCTGTACTGCGCAGTAATTCTACGGGTATTCCATCTATTCCAGAAGCCTTTCTGCCTTTAAAATCTTTTAATGCTCTCTTAAATTCAGATCAGATTGTTTATCCCATTTCATCCTCTTGTTCCTCTATAACACCATTTTCTAATTCATTTCCTCCGTATAACTCTTCAATATATTCCACCCACCTATCGACTTTACCTTTTGTATTATACATCAATGTACAATCTTTGTTTAACACATTATTGGATTTTAATTTATGTACCCCAAAATTTTCCTTAACTTTCCTGTATGCTCTGTCTATTTTGCCAATGTTCATTTCTCTTTCCACTTCCGAACATTTTTCTTTAATCCACTCTTCTTTCGCCAGTTTGCACTTCCTGTTTATAGAATTTCTTAATTATCGATAGTTCCTTTTACTTTCTTCATCGCTAGCATTCTTATATTTTCTGCGTTCATCCATCAGCTGCAATATATCGTCTGAAACCCAAGATTTTCTATCAGTTCTCTTTGTTCCACTTAAATTCGCTTCTGCTGATTTAAGAATTTCCTTTTTAACATTCTCAATTCTTCTTCTACATTTTCTACCTTATCTTTTTACTCAGACCTCTTGCGATGTCCTCCTCAAAAATCTTCTTTACCTCCTCTCCCTCAAGCTTCTCTAAATTCTACCGACTCATCTGACACCTTTTCTTCAGGTTTTTAAACCCCAATCTACAATTTATTATCACTAAATTATGGTCGCTATCAATGTCTGCTTCAGGGTAAGTTTTGCAGTCGAGTTGATTTCTAAATCTTTGCTTAACCATGATATAATCTATCTGACACCTTGCAGTATCGCCTGGCTTTTTCCAAGTGTATATTCTTCTATTATGATTTTTAAACTGGGTGTTGGCAATTACTAAATTATACTTTGTGCAAAACTCTATAAGTCGGTCCCCTCTTTCATTCCTTTTGCCCAGCCCGTATTCACCCACTATATTTCCTTCCTTGCCTTTTTCAATGCTTGCATTCCAATCTCCAACTTTTATTAATTTAATTGCTTCATCAATTTCTTTGTACACACACTCTACCTCATCATCATCATGGGCACTTGTAGGCATACAGACGTTAACAATCGTTGTCGGTTTAGGTTTTGATTTTATCCTTATTGCAATGATTCTATCGCTATGCATTTTGAAATACTCTACTCTCTTCCCTATCTTCTTGTTCATTATGAAACCTGATCCTGCCTACCCATTATTTGAAGCTGAGTTAATTATTCTAAAATCACCAGACCAAAAGTCGTTTTCCTCTTTCCACTGAACCTCACTAATTCCTACTACATTTACATTTATCCTATCCATTTCCCTCTTTAAATTTTCTAACCTACCAACCTTTTTTAAACTTCTAACATTCCACGCTGCGACTTGTAGAATGTTATTTTTTAATTTTCTGGTGACCCCTTCCTTAGTAGTCCCCACCCGGAGATCCGAACGAGGGACTAGTTTACCTCCGGAATATTTTATCAAGGAAGGTGCTTCCATCATTGCTATATGAAAATGCAGAGCTACATTTTCTTGGAAAAAAAGCAGCTGTAGTTTTCCATTGCTTTCAGCTGCGCAGTACTCGAGGACTGAGTGATGTTGATATGGCCATTTAAGTCGTCCTGACTTACGTCCTTAACTACTGAAAGAGCTGCTGCCCTCTTTCAGGAATCATTCCTTAGTCTGGCACTCAACAGATACCTCTCCGATATGGTTGCACCTTTGGTCCAGCTGCTCTGTATCACTGAGCACTCAAGCCCCCTCACCAACAGCAAGGTCTCATGATTCATAAAGGGAGTTTCTTATAGCATAAATTTAATAATTTTTTGAACAAGAGCTAGGGAGGGTCAGAAAGGAAGGATTCCAGCACAATCGCGAATAGTAATTTCTTTTATAATTTGAATAAGCAAACAAATTGTCACCCAACAACAAAATAAAATCCAGTATACATTTAATAGTGAAGATGGATAAAAGGAATAACTGGTTAACAGTTAAATTCCCCATATGAGGTTAGACATATACACAGCACAATATTTGAAAAACTTTAATTTTTCAAAAATTACATTCTTCAAGGATTGGGAATGGTTCTTTTGAGTTAATTGTTAGCAGTGACTTACTTCCAGTGCCAACCCAAGTAAAAATCTAAGCGTGCAGGAATAATTTTATAACTATTTTCTTAGACCAAATCAATACATCTGCTGGACATTGATTCTCTGTTACAACTTTCTCAATAAGATTCCATGCGACATGTCTTTAATTGTTTATGGATGCTACTTTTTTCATCCAAAACATGATCACACACATTTCTGGGTCTGCTTGACTGGCAAGTCTCTCAATTTCTTCCATCCTGCCACCACCTTTATTCCATGACCGCCTTCCATTCTTCTCAATTTTTAATTCTTAAATATACATTGTACCACTTCTTTTAATTTCTCACATTCCTTAACACCTCCATTTCACACATATTTCTAGGAATCAACCCTTTTTATCAGGCGATAGCTGCCAAGGATGTACTGGCATCTTCATCACAAAGAACATAGTACAGCAGACATTCTCCCACAGAATAAATAACAAGAAAGAAGGGATCAAGAATAAGAAAACAAGGTGGGTTTGAAAAAAGATTAATCTGGTCATCAAAATTTTTTACCATCTTGCCCAGGACCCTGCAGTTTATTTAAATAGCGAGACACAGCATGCTTGTTACTTCATAATACTTTTGGTGATACATCCCAGCTCCAGATCAGGCTCCTTACGCTTTTCAAAAATAGATGCGCTGATATCCTCGCTGATTTATTTCATATTTCCTACACTCTTCTCTATTAAACATTCAAGATAACTAAGATTGCTGATCCTTGTTATCTGTTCTTCTCCAACCCTCATTCCTCTTAAGGGTCTATCCTCTGTGATTACTATCTCACATACATTAAATTATCCCTGGACTTCCCATTCTGCATTTCCCCACACATCAGGTCATCTACAGCATTCCCTTTCCAACCTTTTTCACTTCCTTCCTCAGTACATCATCCGTTCACAACAATAAATAGCAAAAGTGAGATTACACCATCATGTTTCAGATCACTTCTTTCTATGCAATCTGTCTTTTCTCTTCTACGTTTACACAGGCACAACACTTCCTTTGTACATCTTCACCCATTTTCAAAAGCTCTCTCTTTACACCCATACTCATTAATGAAAACTTCTGATTCCCTCTTTCATTTACGTTAGGGCATCTATCAAAACACTTCTTCAGTTTCTCCTCTCATCACATTATCATCTACAGCTGTCATTGTAAAACCAACAAACTGGCATTATTATCATCTTGGTAATGCAAAAAGCATGAAAAGGAATATTTTCAACTATTACTCACCACAGCATAAATTAAAAAAAAAAAATCATAATTATTATAAATATGTGGACTTTCCTGCTGTTATCATTTTCATGACTGGAGACAGATTCATCTTCACTAGTAAGTGTGCGTTTTCTGAACAAAATTCATCAATTTGAAAGTTCTAGATCCCATGAAAAAATAACACCTTACTGGAGTTAAGATATTTATGCAGCTGCACCAATCATCAGTTGCAAACTCCTGTTATTTTACATTAATTCTTCATAAAATTGCTTACTATCATTCACTTTGACAAGGATAAATTTTATTTTCTTTCTCATACAGAAATAATGAAATCTGGTTCAAACTTCAGTCTGATCTTTATTCCACTGCTTTGGAACTGGAACAATAATACCATTATCACAGTTGAATATAAAATTTTGTTGTTTTTAATTTTAATGGCTGAACTAAAAAGCTCATTACTACCCAGATGCTAAAAACAAACGAATGCTGCACTACAGATGAGCTAAAATTTTCAATTTTAAAGAGATAATGAGAGAAAGAAATAACTGTAAAATCCAAAGGAAAAGAAAAATGGATGAAAAAGTGCATGCTTTACCCTTTGATAGTATTTACTCTCCAATTTTTGGATCGTGGGAAAATATAAGACTGTGTGACACTCATGTACACAGTATTTCCAAACTGTTTTCTATAATCAAATAAATAATATACTACTATACTATAACAATTAGATTGTTAAACTGCTTAACTACAAGTCACTCTGTTAAACTGATTAGCTGTAAGACACTCTCTACTGCAGATGCAAGATTTTCACCATTGATTAATTATATATACACAAATAAAATATTCATCTATACTGTTGCATCAAATTTTATTATATATAAATTGTATGGAATATTGATCAATTTAAACTGTTCATCACAATCTATTTTCTTTGTTGCTCACTAACTTTGGTAGCCAAATTCAATAAGAGTTTTCACTTGAATAATTTTCCATAAAGATGTTTTAAAACACATATTCTACTCTACAAACCAGAAAAATGTAATTTATTTTATAATTTATTATTAAGAAAGCAGCTAATAACTTATAAAAATTTAACTGTACAAATGTGATTAAATAATTAATAATGCAACTTATCACATAAAAAAAAAACAACTTATCACAGAAAAATGTTAATTTATTACTAGGTTTATTTTTGTATTTATTTATTGTTCTTACTGTTAAGTAAATCATTCATCACCAATCACTACAAAGAACCAGATTAAAAATAAACATAAAAAGAACAAGAATAAACTAATAGATAACTAAAATAAAAAAATTATTTATTGAAAAGCAAGAAAGCACTCTAAAACAAACAATTCTTATGATATGTTTTGCTGTTTTTTTTAATAACTTAATCCATTGTAAAAGCTGACAATCTCTTCTTCATAAGATGCTTCTTATAACATACCAGAAACATCTTGTTTAATATGTAAATATGATTGTACATTTTTTCCGTAATTTCAAATTATCAATTTTATTTATAGTCTTTATTACATGTTGATTTTTGTTTGTTTGTTTATTATTACATTTTTAAACTTAAAAGTGCCATACTAATGATTAATGAAATAAATTGGAAAACGAACATTCTAAAACTGTTACTTAAACCTAAAACTAGATAGATATTTAAACTGTTAGACAATCATCATTAGATTATGCAGAAATAGCATATATAAAAACATTAAATACACAAAATTATTAGTGCAATCATTTATTTATGTGGATTTCAGTTTAATTTTGTAAACCACTACAATCAAAGTCCCATTATATATTAAACAAAATAAAAAGAATTGTTTGTACATGTTTTTCCTTACATATCAAAAGTAATTTTATTATATTTAAAAATTAATTTCAAATTGAAAAATGGCAATATCTGTTTACATTTTTTTATAGTTTGCATTAATTATACTGATCTATAAGTTCTGTTACACAGATAATTTTAGTTTTTTTTTGTGCTGAATCCAAACATGACCTCAAAATTTGTTTAAAGGCTTCATTTTTGTAACCATTACTTGTAAAAAAAATGAAAATTGTTAAAATTATTTATTTTCTCTATTATAACTAAACACCTGCAAAGATTTGTTGAATCAGTTTCATTCTGGCTTTCATGCGAACACTATCACAAACTTGGTCTTTGTTTTATTCCTGCTTTTTCTAATACAAGCGTATATTTTTTTTGTGTTATATTAGTTAATTTATACAAAAACTCCCAACAAATTCATATTTCATTTTATATTAATGATGAAATACGAATATCAGAAGATATCTATAAATGGCTCAGAGTGGAATAATTTGTAGTGACCTGTGTGACTAACATGGTATTATATTGTAAAATGAGATTAATAATAATTGTTCTTTCCTTCTCGCAAAAATAAATTTATCACAGTAATGGGATAATGTAAAAAAATCAAGAAAGTCTTGGGCCCTTCATATCTGCTGTAATTCTTGTATAACTTTACTAAGTAGGAACCTGCAACATGTGGCTTGTGTTGTTACTATGATATGGGGAGAACCTAAGAAATACTTGTTAGACCGTTATTTTAAAGGTACCACAAGTAAATTCAAAAAATCAGTTGCATATTCTAGTCTTCCTTTAGTTATTACATCTATTTTACACAGTGAAGAGTTACTTGTTCTAGTTCCACCAGAAAAATGGTGAAAAATATTCAGAAGAAAATGTTGACAATGAAGAAGGTTATGTTGGAAAGTAATGAGGAGGATCCCCACTTTTTCGAAGATGAGAGCACTAAACCTCACAAATTATTCAAGCAGTACTTAATGATCAGATTCACGATCTTAATTTGTCTAAAATACAGTCAGTATTTCTAACTTCAACTTCAAGGTTAAAAAGTTGGAACCTCCTTGAAAGTGGCATTAATTTTTTTCTAAGTACATAGCAAGAATTTCAGCAATTGGTTCTCCTTACAAGAAAATATAGTGTACTGTAATGCTGCCCTAATAATCTAATAAATAAATTATTTATTGGATTACTAAGGCAGCATTACAATCCTATGGAATGGAGGTTGCTTACAGATTCCTCTAATATAACTAATTTGAAAGCCGTACTCCGTAACAGTGAAATTGGTGAAAGAATGAGTAACTTAAACCATTACACATAAAACTTCGTTTGATGAAAAATTTTGTCAAAACAATGGATCATATGACCAAACTACCTTAAGATCTGCAAGGAAAAACAATCAAAGAAGGAATATTTGTTACATCACCATATGTAAGCTAATGAAGGATTCAATCTTTAAGAAGTGTTTGAATGAATCTGAGAAAGTAATATGGATATCATTTCAAAATATTGTTAAATCATTCGTGGGCAAAAAGATAAGTGTAGATTGGTAAGTAAACTTAAAAACTATAAAAATAACTAGAATGAAATATGTTTCTAAAAATACACATGTTCCATTCAAATTTGAACTTTTTTCCACCTAACCTTGGTAATGTAAGTGATAAGCATGGTGAATCCTTTCACCAAGATATATAATCAATGACAGAAACATGGTATCAGGGAAAATTGAGCCTGAATAAAATTAAAAATTACTGCTGGAAAACAAAAAGGGGCATTCCAGAGGTTGAATACAAGATAAAACTAAAAAAAAGAAGATATTAGTTGAGATAATGTCATACCAGAGGCTATTTTCTTTAAATCCATGTTACTAAAACAACATATTCTCCATTCAGTTCTGGTTTGCAGATTTGAAATCACGTCAAAAATTACTTTAAAATACACCTTACTGAATGCAAGTAAGAAAAAAACTTTTTTTTTTCAAGTTTCAGTTTTACAGGTATAAAAGGCAACAAAAATATAATCCACATTTCTCAATCAAACTCACAGGAATTATTTCATCTACCTGTGGAACCTCACATTTTACTTTAAGTAATTAATTAGATCAAAATTATTTTTAACAAAAAAAGGTAGCGATTGCTGAAATTTGCAAAATTCTTTTAATATTGTTCTACTAAAATATAAGTTAGAGCAATTATTCCAACTAGAATTGGTTACAATTATTTGATTACCTGGTTTATACAGAGTATAACACAAAGTTCTCCCAGGACATTCATAACCTATTCTAATCGTGAAAATAATGTAAAACTTCATATAAACATATGTACCAAAGTGATTCATTTGCGACTTACGACTTGTGAAAAATTTAGCTTGGATTTCAGCTAACCTGGTGAAATGAGGTCGTAATGAAATTTTTACATTAATTGATGGCCAGAATAAGTGATTTGTTATGGCTTTTCACCTGAAAAATAAAATAAAATACACCCCAGAACTGTATCTGCAGTACTAATAGCAAAATCTGGGGTGAAAACCACTAAATTGGGGTAAAAAAAACTCCGTTTTTATGTTTGATGTATAATAACTTTGTTAAACGGATAATAAACACATAAAACTTTTAAACAAAACTTGTAGAGAATTTAACTCCGAACAAATTGGTTTAAGACAAACTGAATAAAACAAAGAAAAATAATTTACAGACAGTACATTACTACAGTTGTCAGAAAATTACTTATTTACTGTAAACAAAAAACAAATTTTTTGGCGATATAGAAAATTTGTAAAAACAAAATTTAGTTAAAAATAAAAATAAAAATTACACAATTGTAAAATAAAAATTACTTAGATAATAATTATTAACAACAGAAATACAATAAATATGAAAAATTATTTCAAAGTTGGTAATAAAACAACAGCTGATCAACAATGCGCAATACTGTGTTTAAATCATTCTGTGAGATACATTATGTATATTGGGCACTGTGAACTCGGCTGTTGCAAGCGAAGGTTTTCTGTGAATTTTATTGCCATTGAAGCAATAACATACTTATTTACAACAGAGGAATACGCTGATATGGTATTCATTTTGGGTGTGTGTGTAATGGTAATGGTAATTCTACAGCTACTGCAGTAGAATACAAAATACGTTTTCCGAATCGCAGGATTCCAAATCCCAAAACAATTACTTGACTCTTCGCATCGGAAAACAGGTTCACTACCTAGTACCAGCCTTCCTACATCTCTCGTGCCATTTCCACTCGCTTAAATCATCATTTCCCTGAGAAAATGGATCGGTCATGGAGATCAACATTCCTGACCACCAGGATGCCTGATCCTGGTGGTCAGGAACCTTTAGCTTTCGCGCCTGAGGACGGATGAAAAATATTTATACAAAACAAAAATACATTCTCGTGAGGAATTAATTGTCCACATTATAGATGCAGCTCATCAACTTTAGAACAGCCCTGACAAACAAAATCAGTACAGAAGCATGCCAAGAAATGTGTTAAAAATGACGGATCATTTTTGAAGATTTATTATAAACTGGTACATATAATGCACTTTGGTCTAGTGAATGACCTCTGCAAGGTTTGTTTAAAAGTTTATTATCTGCAAGTTGCAAGTTAATGTTTTTATTATCCATTTAAAAAAGCTATTGTACATCAAACAAAAAAGAGGGTTTTTTAGCCCAATTTATTGGTTGTCATCCCAGATTTCCCACATCTACTGCAGATAAGGTTCAGAGACCTATTTTTATTTGATTTTTTCAGGTCAAAAACCACAATAAATCACTAATTCTGCCTCTTAATTAACATCCTAAAAATTTCAGTACGACCTCATTTTACCAGGGTAGCTGAAATCAGAACAAAATTTTTCACTAGCCATTTCTCACTAACTAACCATTTTAGGACATATGTTTATATGAACTTTTTCCTTTATTTTCACAAGTAGAACAGGTTACGAAAGCCCCGGGAGAACTTCATGATACACTTTGTATGTTTACAATAAATAAATTGCAGTTCAAGGCTAACAGGAATGATAATGTATAATGTTTACAATCTTCATCAAACAAAAATTTACTCAAGAAAATTCTCTCTTTCATTTCAACTCCAGCCATTAACCAGCAAGAGCTGTCCCTATTAAACTGAGTAACACAGAGGCTAATCAGATTAACATCCCCTCATTCTTTTCAGAAAGAGGTTTAATAGTCACCTCTCCTGAAATGTCTCTTGACGATCAGACCATTTTTTTAAATTTAATTTAAATTAGTTTTGAATTAAAACAATATCTGCAAGTCAAAGTACCTAGCTTTGATTTGCACCTTCGACTTTTGATTCACAAACTGTTGGTCTCCAAACATTAAGATATCTCAGGAAGAGGTGACTATTTATTACGGCATAATTTGTGTATTATAGACTGTATTTTATGAAGCCAGTTTGGGTAAATTTCAACAAAACCAGGCTTTCTAGGAAAATCTCCGGTAGTTACCGGAGGCTAAACAGGAAAAAAAGAAAGAAAGGCTATTCAGCAGAACTGATGTTTGATTAAGACTGTGTATTTATGTTTACTGGGTGAAGGGAAACAGAGCAAAAGAACCTTTATAATTTTCAAGGATTCAGTATAAAAGAAAATAGTAAACCAAAAAGTTATGAATTCAAGATATCTGATGCAGATTTACAGCTGGAAGAAAAGGTCAATTAAACAAATTTAAGTCCCTACAGAAGATGCTGAAGAAAATGAGTAGGGACGTTTTTATGACACAAAAACAACTGAGAAAGTAGAGAATACGTCAATCAAATTGTGATTACGAGAGAACAGAATGCGGATATTTTAAAACAAATCTGTAGGAAGGCATTATAGTACAGAGAAATACCCTACAGTAAAAGTACATAATTAAAATGGAAAAAAAATAGAATTTCGGGTACACAAAATAACCTCCTTATAGGAAATTCTTGTTTTCCAGATAAAAGTATTTACAAAATCATATTTGAAGTTTCTGGGAGAAGAGTAGAAAGTTAATAACTGGTTTACATGCACTTAAATTGCAAGATACAGAATCATGAATCACGTTTTTAGAAATGTTGAGCCTTATAAGCATTACAGGCTGTTGATAATGAATATGGGATTCAGAGTACTGTTTGTGCTGCTAGAAAAGTACATGAAAATATACATTATCAGCTTCAAAAGAATGTGTGGTCGATTAGGAGAAATAGGGTAGCATTGAAAAGAAGTAAACGATCCTCATACAGACTTTGATTAGTTCGGCACACAATTTTCAAAAGATTTAGGATTGGAAATCGGAGAGAAAGAACAAAGTGTGGAATGAGGAAATTAAAAATGTATGAAGCATGTTTTAACCAAAAATGATGCATGGACTAAGTATAACACAACCACAATAGAAGAGAATTGGAATGAACATACAATAAAAAATTATATAATAAAGCAAATGGCATGGAAAGTAAAATTCTATGTTTGGAAAAACTTTGAGCTAAAACAGACCACTACAGGAAAAACTCAAATAAATTCTAGTATAATCAATAATTTAATTAAAAAAAAAAAAAAAGATAAGGAGCATCTAGAAAGGAACAGGACAACAATGACTGAAATCAAGAATATACTTGTACTTCATGCCTGGAGAATTTTTTATGGTGAAATCTTCAGAAAAGCATAGGAAAAGGAATATCAGTTAAGTTGGGCCCAATGAGCATCATCTTGATTTGAACATGGAAGATGTAAAGAAAGCAATCAGGAAAAAAGTGAAAAAGGTGCCTGTAGAAAATGGTATCTAATCAGAACTTACAAAACATGAAAGGGAATTAATCCTTTACAAGAGTACAAACATTTTGCAGGGAAATTTGGTTTAAGGAAGTAAAAAATACTTTGGATTTTTCCTGAACCCTTTGGTTGGGAAAAAATTTAATCATACCCATCCTCAAAAAAGGCAGCAATATCAACTTTGAGAATTACATGCACTAAGAATTATGTTTGTTATCAGTGATTTTGAAATACATAATATATGAATTATGGAAAAAAAGCTGAAAAGTATTAAACAGCATTCTGGAGTTTACAATCAGCCAAACAATGGACCACATATTTACACTGAACAAACAAGATACAAGGCTATGAGTAGAGGAAGGGAGCTGCATACAGCTTTCTGGTTGAAGGCTGCATTTGATATGCACCAAGATATGAAAGGTGGAAGGCTTTAGAGAAGATAGATGTCTGTGGGCAAATTATCAGAAAGATTAAGAGTGTGCATCAATGTATGGAAGTGGGGGAAACATTTTAGAAATTCAACATGGATGGGAACTAAAACAGGTAATAACCTCAATCCATTACTAGAAATAATTTTAACGGATGATGTTATTAAGCAGTGAAAGCTAAAAATAAAAAGAAGTAAAACTGAGAAATGGATGATAAGGTCCATATATGTGTAGGTGCTGTTTTGAGTCAAAGATATAGCACTGTTTCGATGTGAAACAACAAAGTTGAAGAATGCACTGATGTAACAGAGAAATGCCTTCTGGGATAGAGAACTGATTCTGAATGCAGCACAGAGTAAAGTAATGTGTATTTCAAAGCACCAACTGAGAAGCTGACATTGACTATAGAATAGGATAAATGTTTAGAACATATAATAATTTTGAATATTTGAGTTCAAGAATTGTTTGTAGAAAGATAATTGAAGTGAACAGTTTGGAAAGCAACACAGGTTTATCATAGTTGAGTAATATAGTTTCAGGAAAAAAATTAATACAAAGATGAGGGTATTTAATGCTAATCTGTACCGACCAGTTGTTTGAGGTAGAAAAGCTAGAACTAACCCATAAACAAAAGAGCAATTTTGTGGTCAATACAGACATTTTAGAAGAAACATAGGAAAAACCACAGTATGAACTCAGCTGTAACAAAAAAAAAATGTCTGATGGAGACCGTAGAGGAGACATTAAGATTGTACAGTCAATCGTAATGAAAATGAAACAAGGCATGAGACCAAACCATGAGTGAAAAAAGAATATGGATGAATAAATTCAGATAACCAAAAATGCCAGCCTCCATGGCACAGGTGGTAGCGTGTCGGCCTTTCACCTGTAGGTCCTGGGTTCAAATCCCCCAGTCAAGCGTGGCATTTTTTCACACATGCTACAAAACATTCATATCATCCTCTGCAGAAAGAATTGCTTGACTGCGAACCCGGAAGTTAAACAAACAAACAGAAAAAAAGATAACCAAAAATAGATATGGAGACTAGATCGGAGGGGAAATCACGAGAGTCATATGTAGAGGAGATGGCTAGAAGAAAAGGAAGAGAAAGGAGATAAGACAGATGACTGTAAACAAAAACTAATAATAAATGGTTGATGAATTGCATCACATAACCGCACAAGGGATAAGGGAAAAACAAATAAACACTGTTTATGCAATTTAGTAGGTTAAACTAAAAGAAGAAAAATTGAAATTACAATAAAAGCATCTGGAAGCTTATCAAACAGAAATGAATTTTATTAAAGGTAAGGTTGAATTCAATGGTTTCACTTGAGAAAGTTTTGAATTTCATAATATAACTACTTGGTCTTAATTTTAAGGACCAGTACATACATACTTCCTTCAGGATTTTGTTCCCCGAGTGGTTGCTACCTAATTAAAAAATGCTAAACTGCCTTTCAAGAATTTGATTCAAGATTTTTCCCAAAGAGAGCACATGTTTAAACAAATGCTTATGTTTACTGCTTTTGGAAAAACTGAGATAAATGTATTTTAAAATTTAATTAATAATTGTGTCTACATGAACACTGCTTTTAATTTATACAGAACACTATAACAAAATAAAAATACATATACCCACCAGCAAAAAATGGTCTTAATAATGAAAAGTATTCTTCTTTTTTCTCCCTTGACAACCTTAATCTCATTTCCATACAAGAAACAAACTTTTCATGAAGACTTCCAGAGACAAAAACTAAAGAGTTATTCTGCAAGAAAGACATTAAGAAGTTAAAATATGAAGATTGTATAGTGTTTTCAATATTCGTAGATACCTGAACTTTCTTATTTGTCATGTACTATTTAACATTAAAAAATTCTTAAGGATTTAGTAAAAAAAAAAAAAATGTACCACAGTCACTGGTTAATTTTCAATATATTTTTCTACTACCTTTCATTAAAAAATACATCAACACAAGGTATTTTTACAAAGATTTCAGATAAGAATCTTCCCAACAGATTTAACTCTTTCAGCACAGGTGGCAACTAGATCCCACATTTACAAAGTGCACACACTGCAGTTCATCATCCCCTTGTTGCCAGTGACTTTTTTATAAAAGTAATAAAAAAAAATAAACACACACACTTATTCATATTCAAATTTATCTGGTGCCACAACTAAACAGATGTAGATACCTGACATGAAATAAGACACACAAAAGTGACATAGCCATTTTCACGAATACTAATCATACTGTGCCACAGAAATGGCTTCCTATTGCTTTCTTTAATGAGATATATACATTGTTGCAAATGATCATTCCAAGTAATTTGAAATTTTGTCTACTTCACCCAACAAGCAACACTACACTTTCACTCAATTCACATTTTCAACATTTTTCTCTGAAAAAGAAACTTCTACTAGAACTACTTGATTTCAGATGCTTTACACCATCACAACCATAAAAAAAAGGAGGAAAGGTATAAAACGGTAATTTTCTATGGAAAATAATCTATTACATACACTCTCCATACTAAGTGGAGGAAATTTAAGTCATCTGCATATTTATTTAATCTGAAGATAAATGACTCACTTTTAAAATATAACTGTACTTTTTTTCATGTAAAGAAATAAAAAGTTATACATGTAAACACATAAAATGTCTAACTTTCAATATTCTAAGAAAAAAATAATATGAAATTGAAATAGATATAATGCTAAATCAAGTTAAATCTCTCCTGTTATATTTCAGTTATAGATAAAATTCCATTTTCAAACTAGTATAACAATTTTCTAGACTTTCAAATGTCTTGGTAAACTCTAAAAATAGCTAATTGTAATTTGAAAAGCCATTTTTCAGATTTTTTTTGAAACCAGAGTTTACCCATAGATGGCCCTAGCTGTCAATGTAGTAGTTACAGTCAAACCACATCATTGACACCATTTTCTTTCTTTGACAGCTGACAAAGATTTTCAACTCACAACAATACAAGTTTCATAAAACACCATAGTTTTAATTAGCATTGAACATGTCGAGTTTTGTACCTATAAACTACGATTTGCAGACAGCATTGATTTTCTGTTACCATTTAAAGAAAACTGCTGCAGAATTTCATCAAATGCTTGTCGAAGCTTACGGTGAGCATGCTTTGGTAAATCACAGTGCTTTGAGTGGTTTAAAAAAAATTCAAAAATGGCGATTTTGACATCAGAAATGAAGAACGTGGAAGACCACCGAAAAAGTTTGAAGACAGCAAATTGCAAGCATTATTGGAAGAGGATGATGCTCAAATGCAACAACTTGCGGATCAATTAAATGTAACATGAGAGCTGTCTCCACATTTGAAAGCCTTGGGAAAGATCCAGAAGATGGGGAAATAAGTTCCAGAGCTGAATGAAAGACAGCAAGAAAACCGAAAAACCATTTGCAAAATGCTCTTTCCAGGTACAAAATCCAGAAAGATGGAGAAAGCCATTTCTCCATCGAATTGTGACAGGTGATAACAAATGATTAATTTGAATCAAACATTGCATGAAGAACAACCAGAATATCAAAAAAGGCAACACAAAGTGATTTTGCTTCATGATAATGCACCATCACACACAGCAAAACCAGTCAAGGAAACGATTGAAGCATTAAGTTGGGAAATACTTTCACATGCAGCTTATTCACCAGAGACTCTATCAGGCTACTATTTATTTGCATCGATGGGATACGCACTTGCTGAGCATCGCTTCACGTCTTATGAAAATGGCTCTACTGGTTTGCCTCAAAAGAGCAACAGTTTTATGGCATGGCATTCATAAATTGTCAGAGATATGGGAAAAATGTATAGCTAGGGATGGACAATATTTCAAATAAAATATTTTTTATCGTTTTCAAACAATAAATGTGTATTTTCTATACAAAAATTCTGGTTTTATATTTACACACCTGGTAACTAGGTAAATGATAATAAACCCAGAAACAATAATAAGAATAAACCCAAAAACAATGTTACAATGAATAAGTCCATTAAGTTTATAGTAAATAAGGATTCATGAATAAAAAACTGGAATACTGAATGGTTTTCTGGAGGAATAGTTTCCATGTAGTATAAAAAAAAGTCATTCATGTTTAATATTTAAAAATGTTGTCTTTCAAGATAACTGCTCAATTTGGTGATTTTACATAACTATTTTTATTAACATTAAAAAATATTAAAATATTTATTTATTTTTTGATTGATGAAATTATGCAGAGGTTTTGAAGCTTGTAAAAGAAATATGGAAATGGAATTTTGTAGTGTATTAAAATACCATGCCTGACCAGGATTCGATCCCGGGATCTCTGGATGAAAGGCTCAGATTACCATTCTAATAACAATTAGAATGGTATCTCACTATTTAACAAAAATAACAATACGTCAAAATAAAAATAATACACAACTGCTAAAGAATAATTGGACGCATACAACCATACGCACCAATATTATATGGTGAAGTATATTTCATTGATTTATGATTAATTCTTATGATTTATGTAATTTTAATAATCAACAATAATAATTATAACAGGGAAACCTTGTGCTTTTGGCGAGTGATGACCCCTTGCACCCCAGTCACCCCACCTTGCTAAGAACTACCCCCCTCCCAGATCTACAGATTCCAATCAGCAGAAGCAAAGCCTCAACACAGCAGAACAAGCATGACCCAAGCCAAGGGAAGCACAGGACAGGGCAAGCTGGCCACCCAGCAGATGAAATGGGTATGAGCGCACTGGCACAACCCACTGAACCTGTTTTGCCAGCAGGACAGCCAATAACCACTAAAGCAAGCTTACCCAGACAACGCATGATGTGGAACAAGGACTTCAATACGAGTCATGCAGTGTTGTTATAGAGCCACGAATTTATAATCAATTCTATTAACAATAGAAGACTCACTGATTATAGCTCTGCCAGATATAGTAAGACGTACACGCAGAAATGGAAGTGGAACAAAGGGAAGAAAAGCATGCAGAAGTAGTGCAAGAAGAGCAAGCGGGCACTGACCCCCCTGGATCAAGAACCAAGGAGCCAAGATGGAGCTGCAATTGAAAACTATGCACCTAAGGAAGTAGACAGAATCTGACACTGCAATCTAGTATAACAGAGCCCCGAAGACCAACAAAAACAGGATTATAGTGAGATTCGAGGAGACCAACCCCAATCAATTCCCAGCTTTGCCCAAGCTAAAGGAAAATAAAAATACAAATACTAATATCTACACTGATCAAATAATGAAAGAAAAGATTGAGGATAAGGACTTAAATAATATCCAGCTATTTATATATTGTGAAGTGGTCACTGAATTGAAAATGAACTATCAGGAAATAACACAGCCAGCCTCAGAAGAGACATAGGCAGGCTGATGCAAATGACCCAACAAAATCCAACGGACAAAGTAAAGATGCTAGGAAATGCAATAATCAATCGAATGTGCAACAATACCTCAATAAGTCCAACAGATGCTCTATACAGGTGCAAACAATAACTAAGCAAATACTGAAAAAGAATGGGGAAAAAAGCAAGAAGAAAAAGAGTGAAAACATCCTATTAAACAATAGGCAGAAAGCTTTCTACGTGGGTTAAGAGGAGCCTCATAAAATCATAGGAAACCCACCCACTTCGAAAAACATGGAAATGTACTGTTTGGAAATATGGTCTGAAGATAAAGAGCAAGATGAGACCCTGTTAATCAGAAACGAAATAGAACCAAATGGGAATATCGAAGGCAAGCAGCCTACAAGTCACCACAAGCAGAGAAACTGGTTAAGAAAACTATGAAAAGCTCCAGAGTTGGATAAAATCCAAAATTACTGGATTAAATCCTTAAAGATACGCATCTAATGCTGGTCGAAGCCTTCAATCGAATCATCCAAAATCCCAAATCAACCCTTTCTAAGGATATAACCTATAAGAAACTGAAAGGTGACAACACCGTAAACCCATTTAGTCAGATATATTATCAGAAGAAAAGAAAGGATGCAGAGCAGGAAGCCAAGGCTGCAAGGAACAGCTAGTAATCGACTCACCATAATGAACTATGCCTGAAGCAAACAGTAAAAATCTATATATGGCAAACAGAGATTATAAAAAAGCTTTCAATAGTATTATCAAAGGTTTTGTGCATGTAAAGGCATGTGGCTCACTAAAGTTTTGTGCATTCATAAAATAGATGCTGGACTGATAAACTTCCTGACAAATCTTGCTTACTTGGAAAGCAACAGTAAGTTACTACCAGTCAAGAAAAGGTCACAACCAAAAAAATTAATATCCACAGGGGAATATTTTAAGAGACTCCCTCAATACTCTGTGGTTCTGCTTGACGCTGAATCCGCTATCCAAAGTGCTCAATGAGATACGAATTCATCCTAAATAAGAAGACCCCACAAGCATATTGAATCACGACGTCTTGTATACTGATAACCTTAAACTGTACATATCTAAGCCCACGATATCGTCATTATTCAAGCTGACTGAAACTTTCACCTGGAGTATAAAAATGGCATTCAGGTTAGACAAATGCAGGATTCAAAGAATTATGGTAGGCCACCACGGAAACCTGGAAGGACATACGTTGTATCGTTGCATACAGATGAAACGATCAAGTGATCAAGCATATGCAAGCAGGAGAAACTTATAATCTAGGATACCAGCAGTCAATTACTGGATCATGGCTCAATCAAACAGAAACTGGGCAATTAATATCTTAGCCGACTGAGACAAATCCATAAGACTGAGCTAAAAAGGAGGAACAAAGCCACAGCTATTAATATGAACGTCATACCACCACTATTGCCCTTCTTGTTTGGAGTATTGGCAAAAACGCCAATACTCCAAAACATTGAATACTGTATTTTATTTTGCGTTGCTCCTTCTTTGGGGCAACATGGAACTCAAAGAAATGAACTGAATAACAAGGACAGCGAGCACAAAGTTTCACTACCATCACCCAAATTCATCCGTCAAACGATTTCACCAACGGAGATACACAGAGGGCGAGGAATAGTCGATATCGCAAATGTACACTACAGGAAAATCCAGACGGTCCAACAATATTTTAAATTGAAAAAAGAAATGAGTAATTTACACGCTGTCATTATCAATGCTTACAACAAGTACACACCACTTAATCTTCAAGATGAAATATATGAGCCTCTCCAAAATGTAGTTGTGGACAGAGAAAACCTACAGAAGTGGGAAGAAAAGGGGTACAGGAAGATATAAATATCAGCTGTCGCAACCGCATATTGACAAGAAAGTATCGCACATATGGCTGTAAAGAGGAAACGTATACACTGAAACAGAAAGCTTCATGTTCAATACCTAAGATGCCACTGTTATAACCACAAATTACACCAAATACATCATTAAAGATAACACCCAAACAGACCTTCTGACGATTCAGCGATGGAAAGGAGACCATCAAACACATCAGAGGAGGATGCACACAGCTTGCAGCCATAAAATATAGACCCACCACAATCTTATTGCTAAGATTATAGATCAAGAAATATCTATGAAGAACAGACTACATCACTTAAAAATTCATTACTTGAAGTGAGCCACATCTGGTAATTGAAAATGAAAAAGTAAAGATGTATTGAAACTGAGAAATATTGAGTAACGCACCAGGTTGGTCTAGTAATGCACACATCATTGCAAATCAGCTGATTTTGAAGTCGAGAGTTCTAAGGTTCAAATCCTAGTAAAGACAGTTAGTTTTACATGGATCTGAATACTAGATTGTGGATACCAGTGTTTCTTTGGTGGTTGGTTTCAATTAACCACATCTCACAAATAGTTGGCCTGAGACTGTACAAGACTACACTTCATTTACATTCATACATATCATCTTCATTCATCCTCGAAAGTAATACCTTACAGTGGTTCCAGAGGCTAAACAAAAAAAAAAAGAGAGAGAGCGAAAAGTATCGACTGGTAGAACTATCATCCACAACAAACCGGACTACACACTAATCATGAATGCAATAAAAGAAACATTCCTGGTTGAAATCTCAATACCAAATAGCAACTTGAACAAAATGCATAGCGAGAATAAAGAAATATATACCATTGTCTCAGGAAATTAAGTTAATGTGGCAACAACAACATGTTCACATAGTGCCAATCATCCTCTTGACTACGAGGATGACACCAAAAAAACTTTTAACAAACATCAAAAAATTACATCTCGATCCATGGATCTATTTAAAGTTACAGAAAACTGCAATTATCTGCACCTGCAGTATAGTAAGTAAATTCCTACAAAGAAATAGTTGGATACCTTGACATATCCACAAAAAGAAAGTCCGCACCAACTATGCCACCAAACAATAGCTAATATTCAAGCTAAAATAAAAATAATGTACTAATATATTAATATAACTTAAATTTACTATTTCCCTACTTCAATCATCACATTTCAAACTTTACTTTTACATTAATTATATTTTAACTGCTGTTTTTTTATTATATATATTCTCTCAATTAAGAGATTTAAATTTACTGTTTAAAAAGTAATATTCTATTATTAGTTAAATTGTTACTTTATTATTAAGTATTATCATTTTTGACATTAGTAAATTATAATTTAGATTTACTTAAATTAATTTATCTTAATTTTAACACTTCTTAGTATAGAATTGCTAAATTTCTGTGTAATTTTTCAAAAGAAAATTAAAAAAAATCAATCAATATTAAAAATAGCACTGAAGTGACAAAATAATTAAAACAAATAGAAATAAATAATGACATTAATGACAAATATGAAGAAACATGAATTGAAGACATATGATGACAATGTGAAGAGCGAAGTTCTAAAAAAAATCTTATCTACAAAAGACTTATAAAATTTCAAAAAGTGCTTTCTGAGGCCTATTTCACAAAATTACAAGTTACAATTTTATAATTACAGTTTACCATTTTTAGAAGTTAAAGGTATTCTAAAATAATTAGAATGCTTTTATAAGTTTCAAAGTTGTGCAAAACATCTGAAACTTGTAAATATTTACTAGGATTTACTACTCTACACTTGTTTAGCTGTGCACATTGCATAAAAGATAGACTGATAGGACAGGATAGTCATTCCTTTATAAAAACATCTCGTATAACTCCATATATATATATATATATATATATATATATATATATATATATATATATGGTACACAGAGCTATAAAGATGTTTTCATAAAGGAATGACTATCTAACTGCTCTACCCGTCCTATCATTCTATCACTCTCGCACGCAATGTACATAGCTATACACCAGCCACTATATCTTTCTGAAATACAGCTTCACTTTACTTGTAGAAAAATTACCTGTTACTTGGATTTTTATGGATTAGGCCCCAGGACCATTTACTATTTACAAGTAAAGAAATATAAACATAAATATAATTATGTTGTTCATATTAGAGACAATAAAACATTTTCAAAAATAAATTGCATGCAAATATTATAAAAAAGTAACAATAAATTTAAACCCCTTACTCTCGAGAAAATGTTTATAATACAGAAAATGGTTATGAAAATATAATTACAGAATAAATAAGTTTTAAGCAAATGACTAGATTAGGGAAATAGTAAATTTAATCTAAATTTTTGTAACTATTAAAATACCAATTATAATAGTTTTTATCCACAGATTGTAATACAACATAATAACTTATTTTATACCAGTGACGAAGACTATAAACAAACCTCTATGGTACTTTGATTTTTTAAGATATGTTTTAAATCTAATAATATAATTTTATATGTTCTGATGAACGAGAGATCTCTATCAAAGTGTGCTTATGAAAAGAAGAGAAGAGAATAAACTGTAGGAATGATAATTACATTTTACATATAATTATATTCTGCAGTAAGGTTTTAACTTCTGATCCTTCCACAGCAGTCAACAGGGAATCTGTCCTGAATTGGAATACAATATTCTGAAAGTTGATTTCTAATGTCAAGATTCGATTCTCAGTTAAAAGTTGTATATCTATTCACCCATAATTTTTTCATCTCCTCTCACTGTTAAAACAAGTAAGTATGCATACTACTATTAAACTATACAAAAAGACTACTTACTCTTTCTTTCATGTTTAATACAAATTTAGAAGAATGTTTTTCAGATTTACTATTAGTGGCATCAACCAGTAACCTGTAAAAACTAAATAATTTTATAACTTCTTCACAATTATTAATTCTCTCATAACTAATTACACCTGACAGAATAGACTATATAAACTTACTATAATATTACTACTGACAGAACTATATAAAAAGACTACTTACCCTTTCTTTCATGTTTAATACAAATTTAGAATGTTTTTCAGATTTTCTATTAGTGGCAGCAGTCAGTAACTTGTGGTAAAAACTAAATAATTTTATAACTTCTTCACAATTATTAAATTTTTCATAACTAATTACACCTGACAGAATTTTCAATGTTGGATGTGATAGTTGAGAATCTTCTTGACCTGACGATACTGGAACATTCCTATTACCCCCATCATCAAATAATTCTTCTGTAGTAGTTTCAGCTGTTTTAATAGCATTCATAAAAAGACCATCAACATCTTTCAAAATAGCTTGTTTAACAGAATTTTCATTTTTAGAATCTGAAGGGTTGAATGGCTTGCTTTTAATAACTGAAACAAGATCTTTTGTTCTTTCTTGTTTTTGAATTTTTGTTCTTTCATTTACAGATATAGATGAGGTATGAATACTTCTTAAACAATCTCTAGCAGGTTCTTTATTTAAAGAAGTAGAATCTTTTCCATGAATAGTTACAAAATTTTTCTGTTGTTTTGAAATTTTCACGCATTCATAATTTATTTTCCCCTCAGTCTTTAATTTTTTGTTAGATTTATAAGGAATTTCTGCTGTAAGTCTGTTGCTTTTATTATTCAGAGAACTAATCATATCTGAAAAATTAGGATTAACACTTTTTACCTTTTTCATTTCTTTTTCAAGGTTTGCCATTTTTAATACATCATCAGCATGTTTAATGGCATCATCAATTTTAGATATTAATATTTTTACAATTTCAGCCGTAATATCAGATTGTTTATCCTGTAAAATCAACTGCATTTTATTATTTTTCTTATCAGCATGACGAACATCTTTACAACTCACCACTGATTCTCTTTTTGAACAAGAAGTTTGAATTTCTTGGGCCAACCAACACTGTTCTTCTAAAAATTCTTTTTGATTTTTTGTTTTTTCTAAAATGTTTACAAGTTGCTTCTCAATATTTTCAAATGATATATAATCCTGAAATAAGTAAATATTGATATAATTTCTTTACACATAAATATATTTCTCGGAATCAACAGATCTTGTTTAATAATATTAATTTTAAAAGTTGCAATTACCCTTTTAAGAAAGTTTTCAATGAACAACAGGAATTAGCACAAATTTTTGTTTGGGAATTGAAATAAATTTTAAAAAACTTTGAATGGTCAAAAATTTAGTGAAACCTCCACATGTTATTAAACACTAGACTGTAGAATATTGAAATTTAAGAGCAAAAGTAAAACGGAGCCTGGTAAGGATATTCTCTGTTAAACAAAGTATGGACTTTGCATTTCAAATAATCGAATGTCAATTATAAATTAATTCTTGTTCCATCTTTGAGGGAAAGTATTCATTTTCATGTGTATGTTTACACATGTGTATTCTTTACAAAGGCAATTACACTCGCTTCAAACTGTAAACCTCAAGACAAAAATGTTGCAAAGCATATCCAAAAAATAAGCCATATAGGTCAAGGCGCTAAAATTCCCTATACAAACATCAGATTTAAACTGATTCATCTTAATATACAATCATTAGAATGGGAAAGCAACTGGTAGATGATGTCTGGATTTACAAACCAGGTCATGGAAGAACTAAGGGCCTGGGAGGAGTCTCGCTCAAGAATGAGGCATCGGAGGATGCGGGGGTGGACAGATCCTCTGCTGAGCGCCTAGGGGGTTCCCCGTGCATGTGGGAATCGCCTGATTGCGATTTGGCTGGAGACATTCCACCCGTGTGCTTGATGGTGGCCTCTGGTAAGTAGTGTGAAAGACTTGTGTGCTTGATGTGTATGATGCGTGTTTGTTGATCTGTTACAACTTGGTGTACTTTTGGCATGATGTGTGCGATTCTTGTTTTTCTTGCTCTGTGCATGATTGGTGTATGAATGTATATGAGGGCATATCATTCCCCTTCTTGATGAAATGCTTCCTTAAGCTGTTCCAGGAAGGAGAGCCAGGGATGGAGGTTTAGTTGGTAGTGTGCGGTATACATACACACTTAATAACACATTGCAGAACCTGTTAACAGGTTCCGCACTGCCCGACACTGCCTAGGCGCCCATAAATGGGGTCCCTCCACCTCTTTAAAAAAAAAAACTGTTTGGGGCAAGAAAAGCCCCAATAAGAAGTAATCAGAAATGGAACGTAACTGTGAAATGTTATCAAAAATAGAGTTCACACAAAAATAGAATGGACACCTTGTAAAAAATAAAAAGCCTCGTAAAAATAAAATATTTTGAAACAAAAATAAACAAACTGCGATAACTTTTTTAATACCTGTAGTACAAACCTTCCTTCTATAAAAGATAAATTATAATTTATCTGTTAGTAATTCAAAACCTTTGAAAAAATATTTTTTCACAGATTTTGATTAAATTATAAAAAAAATTACTTTTAATGATTTTTTTTTTTTTTGGCCAAAAAGTTTAAAAATGGAACAAACCAAACTGTACAAATAGTAAAGATTTTGAGTCATTTCTGAACATTACAAAAGGTTTTAACATTTCAATTCATATATTTTTAACAGCAAATTATTTAGTCCTTTTTAATTCCAAGACTTATAAATGCACTCAACAAGATTGATAAGGTGAGAAATACTATTTTTAAATTTCAAAACAGTAGAATAACAATTCTTTTCTTGAGCTAAAGTTCCACCACTCACTGCTAGATGTTAGCACAATTCGTACAAAATTATTTTTGTAACGAAGATCACCACTAAAAACGTTTTTACTAATTATAAACCAAATACACCATAAATTAAATTTTACAGCTCTCTCTCTCTCTCTCTCTCTATATATATATATATATATATATATATATATACACACACACACACACACAAAATAATATAATTTGTATATCAGATGTGGATTTTTTCAAACATTATAATAAATAAATTTTTGTGCCATTAAAATATTAATTTTTTTTAAACAGTAACCTCTAATAACTTTGGTCTTTGATCTTAAAAAAAAAATTTTTTTTTACCAAAGTCCATCACTTTTCAAATATAATATATAAATGTGTGTGTGTGTATATGTATGTAATAGTTCAAAGACTGAATCCTGCACAAAACAAATTAAAATAAAACAATACGATAACCAAATCAAAAACTAACTTACCTAAGCAAAGGCTTAGAGAAAATTATTCGCAAATTTAAAAATGTTGATATGAAGTATACTACAAAGCAAATCATTACTTGCAAAACTCAAGTTATTACACATACATAACATCTGAAATATATTTTATCTGAATTGCTCATACAATTTAGATAAATGTTTACGGTGACCCAGTTCAAAGAAATATTACAACTTAATATTTAAAAAAAGGATATTGTTTATTAAAGACATGTTTATTCAAAACAATCTTAACAAAAAATGGAGCATATCTTAATATACCTGAATACAATGAAAAATAATATACTGAATGAACAATATTCAAATCTTACTTTTTGACTGCATTATACATATATGCCTAACTAAAGAACACTACCAGCAATACCTGCTGAAACACCAGTCAATAGATTTAGCCACAAAAGCTTAAAGATGTGCTTTTTAAAACATTATAACTAAATTTGGTGTCATTACAAAATTAATGGTTTATTTAATAGTAGTCACTTTCATCTACTACTGACTTTTTGGTCTTACAGATTTTTTTTAAGGAAATCTATCACTTTTCACCTTAAAAAACATGTATAGGTATTGTTTTATGCACAATTCATCTTACAACCAGCATATAAAGTAATAAGCACAGATATTTGAATGTATTAAAAAACTTACTGCACTTCAAATAACTAATTCATAAAAATAGTTGCACCTGTACATCACAAAATGCACAGTTTCAGATTACAATGTAGAAGTTAATATCACATACAACATAATGCCCAATTATCAGTTTTAAATGGAAAATTTAGTCCTGAAAAGCACCATGCGATATATCAAATTAAGAGACGTAAATACTTTTCGTATTATGTAACACGTACTATTTTTAGCACATAAAATTTAAGGTCAGTTTTTCTGTTTTAAACCAAAAAATATAATCAAGATTATTCTCTGTGAATAAAAAATATGAAGCTTACAAATGTAGCGATAAACTATTTTCTTCACAATAAATTAGTTAACAACTGCTAATTAAAACCTGCCAGTATTACCTTCATATACTTACAGAATTTTGTAGTTCTTGACACATTTTAATCTGAAATGAACAATAAAGTAATATATAAATTATACTGTAATGCAATGACCGTTTAATATTTCACTGTCTGAATACGATTAATTATTTTACTAGCCAGCGTAATCAAAATTACAAATTCGGTATAACCTCAATCGCGGTAAATGATAAATTTACCGCCAAAACATACTTGTAACGAGCACTCAGTGGCAACGAGAATCTTGTTTATAAGTTATAAATGTAGATAGTACAGAGAAGATAGTAATTAATAATGAAAAGCATGTATCAACAGCTATGGTTATTAGGCCGGAGAAGAAAGTAATCAAAATGTTAATAGGGTTATTGAATATTTATGTGTAATTTGTTTGTATTAATCAAAACTATATGTAATTATTAACAGTGCATAGGTTTAGTTTCTGTTTTAAATAAATATATTTATATCCAACGTAAAATGAAGATGCAAATCTATATGTATACGATTACGAGTTTTGATACTGCAGAGCTTTTTATTCTTTGCTTTTGGAGGAATTGTAACAAGTAAAATGAGAGTTTGATAAAATGATAAGTGAAAAAATACCCGTATTGTAGTTGACGAGAGAGTTGAGTATAGATTAACGCAAACACAGGATTGAACTTGTATTTCAAACAGTGGCGTCTCCAGCTCGAAACGGAAGGGGAAAAGAATAAAATATTTATTTAAATAAAACTAATTTTGTAACAGTAGTTTGCGAGGATTAGATGCAAATTATCAAACTATAGTTTCAGCTAATTGCTCCGTGTTAGCGAAAACCCATCGTCGGTGAATGCTTAACATAGTTAATCCATTTAATCTGTATTCATTCATGGTGCTTCTTAGCCATCTTTTAATTGAATGAAAGTAACTAAATGAACGCTCGTTAGTCATATTTGTACAGAGCTGTGAAAGCAATATCAGCAGAGCCTATCTAATAATCGGGTAAAACGATTCGCTCTTGACTTGAATAGAAATTTATCAATGAAAATGCAGATGCCTTGTCTAAAGAAAATCTGACTTTTGGTATAGAAACCAAGAAAGGGATTATTAAATGGATTTCAAAAGTCGGATAGATTTTTTGCTGACTGATTGCTTCTATGCTTTTGTCGGCCAGCAATGCGAGCGGCGGTTATAACAACATTCAAACGCATTGCAATGTCGCCTTATTCTTTTAAAACGGCAGTCGTGACATTCTCCGCATCTTTCCTATGAACTCATCTCACGTCAAGAATAATTTTAATCTACTGGTTGGCTTTGACTGTCAAGTGTCTTCAATTGAGATGCATTTGCTAAGTTCCAGTATAGCGGAATGTTATAAATGAACATCTGCACACCGCTGCTGCATTTGATGAGCACTACGCTGATTGATAAGAAAACATTTCTGTTGGAAAATATCTAGGTATCTTCGAAGAAGTACGATTTTGCGGCAAACACTTCAAGACGAAATTCAATCACCAGTAGCCGGACGCATATTCACCATGGCTATCTTACACAAGGCGACTCAAAGGTGCTTTCCGTAAATACGGTGTGTTGTTTCTACCGTCAGCCAGAACGATGAGAGATTGTTGAGATCTTTTTCCATTACCTTTCACGAAGTACAAGGACGTGCACGATTATTGCAAAGCTCATGTACAGTCCCAGGGATATCAGACTGCAGTGTAATCTGTAGAATCGTGCATGAAAGTCTTCCAGTGAGCATACAGCTTCACCAGTCTTCATGAAAACTAATAGAAAAAAAAAGTACTGTCGACATTTGTTTCCTACGTCATTTTTTCAGACATTTTTTAGAAGAAATTAATAAAAATTATAAACTTAAATACGAAACTCTATTTTATGTTGAAATATCCAAAAGAATCCCTAGTAGCATAACACTTGCAAGTAAAGAATACGAAAATTTAAGTTAAAATGCTCTTGGATTCGGTGGAACACAAGATGGAGGGGCCGGCTGGAGATCGCCGGGAGAACTTATTCACGGTCTTAATGGAAGAGAGTGATAGGCTGCAGCCGCATCGCCATTTGCCACAGAAGGCACTGATGGTCAGGTAAGATTAAAAACCTGTGTATCGCGGCCAGGGCTGCCAGACGGAGGATGCAGAGGGCTACTCGTAATCGCTTAATAAATTGAAAGAATGCTATTTGACAGGCTTTGTACTGAACTGATTACGGCGGGTGGTCTCTCCCCGGCACAAATCGGGTTTTTCAGGGGACATTAGACTGTGAACGCCCTCTGCAAGGTGGTAAAGTGGATAGGAGACGGACATTCCGGCACTAGGAGAACCAGACAGATAGCTCTTCTGATACTCTTGGACATCTGAAAGCATTCCCTGGCGTGTGGTGGGGGATGAACTACGCCGTCGTGGAATTTGTGAGGGACTGAAGACTCTTCTTCGCAGTTTTTTGAGGGATAGAGAACTAATGGCTCACTCGGAAGAGGGAGAGGTGAGTTATTTCATGAAGACCGGTGTGCCTCAGGGTTCGGTTTTGAGTCCTCTACTATAAGATATCGTCTTCGATGGCGTGTTATGACTTCCCTTCCCGCCGGAGGTAACTCTGCTAGCGTATGCTCACGAGCTGGCCGTTATAGTGGCGGGCAGCTCAGAAGAGGAGGGAGAAACCTTCACTACCTCAACTATACGGGGAGTGAGTGGATGGCTACAAGGGAAAGGCCTGGCGCTGGCCCCGACCAAGATGAGGATGGTAGTGATAGCCGGGCGAAGGAGGTTTCAAAACATCACGATTGATGTGAATGGTGTGCAAGTGAGAGAATCGCCATGTCCAAAATACTTAGGTGTGTGGTTCGAGAAATCGGGGCTGTTCGGAAAACACCTACTAGAGGTGATAATTCTGCGATAAGGCAGAACAGGTCACACACAGTTTGGGTCGACTTATGGAGAATACACGAGGTCCACGCCCATCCAATTGCAAACTACTAATGTCAGCATTAACTACTAATGAATAAAGCAATTGTTCAAAATTTAAGGAGTGCACAGCGAAGAGCCTTAATTATATGCACTGGTGTTTTAAAACAACCTCCTACGGGGCTACCACCGTATTGGGAAAGCTCTCTCAATCGATTTAGTGGTGAAAGTTTGGGCAGCCATGTGGAGATTGTGAAGAGGCCGGGAGGCCGAGGTATTTGGGATGCGGTTTCGAGCCATTACAAGAGTGGAACGGCGATGACAATGCACCGGATCTGAATTTCGTTCAATTGTCCATCTCCCGCCTGCGAAAGAGGCTGCAGAGCCTCGCAATGGAAGCATGACAGCTGGAATGTGAAATCACGGCTAAGGGAAGATCCTTGTGTAGGTTTATACAGGATTTGAGGGATGGTATGCCTCGAGCTCGTTTTTTAAGGGCAACAGGTGCCCGGGTGCTCACCAACCACGCTAATTTGAACTAATATCTGTTTCGGTTCCGTCAGGCAGCTGATGAGCTGTGCGTCTGCGGGGAGGTCCAGTCAAATGAACACCTGATGTTTGACTGCCCTGCTCTTGTGGAAGCCACAGATCGGGTCACCCTGAAACTTAGAAGTCAAGGAGAAAATTGGCCACTCTAAGCGGCGAGTCAATGTGGCGAGAGCCGCATTGTCGGACTGTGTGGAAGTTCATAGATGCGGATGCTTTGTTCAACTGGCATCGGTAGTTTGCTTAAGGGAAAGACTCTTACCGCATTGCCGTGGGAAGCTAGCCCTGAGTATGGCTGATCACGAGCCAATTATTATGGCTCCAAGCGCTACAAAACTGTGGACAGTTACTTGCTGACATTCAGCGACCTAGGCGTGGCAGCGAATTCCTGTCTAAACAATATAAATTTATTATGGATGTCAAATATATTTTAAGTAGCTGACGGGGTGCACCTACCCATTTTGGCAAATGTATGACAAGTGAGCGGTTGGAACACTAAGCCGATGGTGTATGGCACCACGCTTAGTCCGCTTATGCTGTTAGGTAAGCTCTAGGAGCTATGTTAGGATACTGGTAGCTAAATTGCTCGAGGCTCAGTTATCGTTTGTGGCACAGACATTCCGTCTTATGCTATAGGGTGACCGAATGGGGTGATGGCGGGAGAAATGCCGAGCAAACCAATCTACATGGAGGCAGAAAATGTAATCGCTGGTATGCCGCCAATAAACCTCCAGGCGTTGTTCAAGAAACGATTGTACGAAGGGTGGCCAAGAACACAGCAAGTCAACTCCTACCTCAGGAATGGCATGAAAGCTGGTCTGTTACTACGAAGGGTATGTGGATAGACCAATAATACCAAAGTTGAATAAATCGCTCAAGCGTGTACACGGGGAGACAAACTACCACGTCACCCAAATGCTATCAGGACACGGAGAATTTGGCGAGAATCTCCACCGCTTTAACAGACGGCCGGTTGGTGAATGTATATACTGCGGGAATGGGATTCCCCGGAACAAACTTTTTCCGATGTCCTAGGTGGTCGGATGTGCTAAGGGATAGGCTTCTACTAAAACTGACGCCAGAGAATATGACAAATTGGAGACAAATTGAAGGCCTAGTTATCCACACTATTGCAACAAAGGGAGAGGATTATAGGCTCTGGTCCGCAGAGGCGTTAGGGAATATCTGACTGCGAACAGGAGATGGAAAAAAAATTAAGTGCTTTTAAAGTAAGAACCGCGCTTATGTAAATTTTACTGTACATACATTGCATGTTAATTAAAATTACGAAATAAATGTCACAGCAGTTGGTAAAAAATGTTATAATATCCATTCATTTTAATAAAGTGGATATATATATATGTAATAAGCTATAATAAAAAAAAGTAATTATTATATATAATAATAATAAGTAATACGTTATATAAAAAAACCATTGTGGGGGAAAACAGAAAAGGCCCCACGCATGTAAGTAGTACATGCAATTTTTTTACGACTGAAAATTTTGTTTTTTCGTGCCTACCACCAGCCATCCACTTTATTAAAATGAATGGATATATATATATATATATATATATATATATATATATATATAAATTATTTTTAGCGTTAATTAGACGAGGTTAGCGAGCGGAGCGAATGTAAGTTATGTTTGATTAGATTATGTTGATTCCGTGAAATGACAAATCGTACGTATATCAACATAACCTTTCTTTTTCTGAACCACCGTAAGATATTGCTTCAGAGGATATGTATGAACGTAAAAGAACCGTCGTCTTATACAGTCTCAGGTCGTGTATTTCTGAGATGTGTGGTTAATTGAAACCCAACCACCAATGAGCACCGGTATCCACGATCTAGTATTCAAATCTGTGTAAAGGCCTTTTACTAAGTTTTTTTATTATTTTTGCTTTTACTAGGATTTGAACCTTAGACTTCGAAATCAGCTGATTTATGATAACTAGTTAACCACTAGACCACCCCGGTGGGCATATCAAAATAACCTAACCAAACATAACCTACACTCGCTAACCTCGTCTTTTTTCTTTTTCCTGTTTAGCCTCCGGTAACTACCGTTTAGATAATTCTTCAGAGGATGAATGAGGATGATATGTATGAGTGTAAATGAAGTGTAGTCACTTGTTCATTCTCAGTTCGACCATTCCTTAGATGTGTGGTTAATTAAAACCCTACCTCCAAAGAACACCGGTATCCACGATCTAGTATTCAAATCCATGTAAAAATTACTGGCTTTACTAGGACTTGAACGGTGTAACTCTCGTCTTCCAAATCAGGTGGTTTGGGTAGACGCGTTAACCACTAGACCAACCCGGTGGGTTGACGCTAACCTCGTCTAATTAACGTTAAATATACAAATTATATTGAACTTATTAATAACAAAAGAATATAATAAGTTATATTGGTGAAAAAACAGGAAAGAGCCCGTTTTTGTGTGAAAGTAACAACTGCACCGACTCTATAACGAAAAATGCGTGGTTAGTTAGTTGTAGTAGTTTACTTTTATATACTTGATAAATAGCGTCTGAAATATTCCCGTCTAGTCGTGAAATGAGACGGGAGTTTTAATATTCAAGAAAACTTGTTGCCGCAAGTAACAGTAGTTATTAAATCTGCTCACAGATAGTGCCTGACATCTGTTTTTGTAATAGTTTCAAAAAGTTATTTTAAATTTTTTACATAATTTTTGTTTTATTATTTTTTTTACATTTTTTGCATCTTGAAAGGCAGGGCAGCTACTTCCCCTTGACAACCTCTTGATACATCCATGAGTTCAAATAATCATAAAAAAATGTTTACTCCTATCTGATGTAAATTTAAAGTGTACTACTTTTTTAAACACAAAACAGATTTTATATTCTCTTAAATTCCCATACAGTAATACTTTTATTTTTAAAAAAAAATCATTCAACTCGCTAATAGTAATGGATTTATGAAACTATAAGTGGTCCATAATTTGAATATAAAGCCCTTTTCGTTAAGGAATTATTAAAGTCAGATTCAAGGATAGTTTTGAAGCTTACATACATTTTAAAAAATAATAATAAATTAACAATTCAGATGTTGGTTGAAATAGTTCTTTAGTATGACACTGAGTTCATTTCAATTCTGACATGCTTCTTCTACTTCAGCATAACGCATTGAATTCTTCAAGGGTGTCTGTCAAAAACTATTATGAAAAATTAATGCACTAAAGCATCTGTCACAAACTAATACCCATAATTAGAGACAATTTGTTAGATAAAACACAAACATACCAAGCCACAGTAAATTCATAATACCATCATACATCAACCAACAGAATCAAACTGTACAAATCATCTCTTAAAAACAGGTAACACATACAAAGACATTAACCACAACATTCAAATTTTACTTTCTTATTTACTGCTTCCCACCACAGCCTGTGTAGGGCCTTCGACAAGATGCCATTCCATTCCTCTCTATCTGTCGCTTCTCATCCTCTAACATTCATCCTCAATCCATTGCCTCCTTGGTCTCCCCTTCAATCTGCACTCTTCAGGGTTTTCCTCTATAAACTCCCTTCACATCCCTGCCTTCACTCATTCTTTAGCATTTAAAATGTTTCCCAACCAACTCAACCTTCTCACCTTAATCTAACCAATAATATCCTACCTGCCAAAACTTTCCTTCAATTCCTGGTTGGTACGTATTCTCCACTCACCATTTTTACACCAACTATACATTTTCCATTATATTTCCCCCCCCCCCAGATATGCAGCATATCATTATCTTTCTTTGTCAGAACCCATGTCTCTGAATAGTACAAAATCACTGACAGTTATTGTGTTATAAATCTGTATCTTAATTTTCCTTGACACTGTCTTGATGACAGAAAATGTCTTGATTTCTGTCTTGACAGAAATTTTCTCACTACGTAATAACAGTGACTTCCAGATGCTATCTTTGCCTTTACATCAATGTGTGTATCACTTACTGCAATTTGGTACAAGAATATTAAGGACATCCTTATTACAAACATCCTGTCCATTTTGTACGTTTTAAATCAACGAGGACAGCAATGTGTATTTGTATGAACTCCAGGGCATGCTAGTATTGCAGGAAACGAAAACACAGACAAAGCTGCCAGAATGGCAACAGTCTGTGATAACTTGGATATAATTCCTGTTCAAGTGGCAGATGTTAAAAAAACTTGTTACCTAATGTTAACAAATACAATAAGAAACAGGTGGAGTAACGAATGGAAAAGATTATATGAAACTAAACACAGTTAAAACTTCTCCATATAAATTGAAGAGCGAGGTGAAGCTGACTCGCCAAGAACAAGTGGTGGTGACCAGACTCAGAACTGGTCACACACGAATAACAAATTCATATTTGTTAACCGGCAAACAAAGACAAATGTGCAGTGTTTGTAATAAAGTATTTAGTCAAGCATCTAATGGAAGAGTGTATCATATATGAGGACCTCAGAAAGAGGTTCGATATAACAAATAATATTACTGCTGATTTGGAAAATGGAAAAGAAGAAAAAATAGTTGCGTATTTGCATGCCAGTGGACTATTAACAAGTCTGTAAGTCAACAAAAGTTGTTGCTTAAGAATTCGCTATGTGAAGTAATTTTTTCTATGAACATGGATGCTTTTTAATCATCTTGGTATTGTCAAGACTTTTTATTTTTATTTTTGTTTTATTTTAGTATCAGAGCCCTTTTCACCCTTACTGGATTATTAGTGTATTATTATGTGCGTGTTTAAATGTTTCATATATTGTTATTTTTGTGTTTTTAAATAAAATATGAGGGCCCTTTACACCCTTATATATGATGAACCTGGTGGGGATTTAAAACCTATTTTAGAGAATCTGATGAGGGCTAATGACTTAGAAGTTGATGCAGACATAAACAAAAAATATTTGAATTAAATGATATTAATGATATTAAGTAAGTCAGGCAGTACCTGACTAGTCGGCTCGGATTAAATTTATGGGAAGTGGGTGACTGGGATAATTCAGGCAGGATCAATGATCCGGGGTATCACTAGCCGTCTCCGCCCGCACCTTGTATCATACTGACTGGCGAAATTATACTCTATGTATACTTAAACATCTGTGGCAAAGGATCCGCGTAAAAACCCTCGTCTTGGATAGCCTTTGTTTTCGGAAGCGAAGTGAAGGAACAGTGAAGATTTTCCGAATATAAAGAAGCCGGATCAAACCAAGTTTCAACCAAAGAGAAGTCCAGTGATACCAAAATATTTAGTTATTGCAAGAAAGGTAGGGGATTTTTGAAAAATCAGTCCATTCGTGATAACTCGATGCATCACGAGAGCCGCCGGAGGTCCGGCATAGAATGTTAGGGAGACTGCATTGGACTATTTGTAGAAACTGTGAACGACGTACAATCAACACCGTTACTTAAAGCTAAGAAGATTGGAGTACAAGAAGTTGAGGTCACACTACATGGTATATTAAATACCTCTAAGGATGTTGTGCATAGAAACTTATTCAACTCATTGAAGAGAACATCGTCGAAGAGTTACATGCCCGAGGAGTAGATGCGTGTCGACAATTGAACACTCGGCGAAACGGGGAAGTTGTTCCCTCTGCGTCAAACTTCCTGACCTTCAATAAACCGAAGTGTCCGGAAAAAATTAAACAGGATTTCATAGATTCGGTACCTGAGTGTGCTCTTGGATGATCGAGGTACTTTTAAAGATCATTTTCGGTCGGTCGGAAACAAGGCTTGTGCCGCATTTAACAGCTTGCGGCGAGTGTCGGGCTCGACGTGGGGCCTGGACTTTGTGGCTCTGAGAATACTGTACAAAGGCCTTTTTGAGTCGATAATGTTGTTTGCCTCAGCTGTGTAGACACAACGACTTGAGATGCAGTATTATCGTTCTCTGTTGAACCGGTCTCAGCGCTTGGCGCTGTTGGCGTTAACAAAGGCGTATCGCACTGTGTCAGGGGAGGCTCTGACGGTGATAGCGGGAGTAAAGCCCTTGGATATCTCAGCCTGTGAGAGAGCAGAGAAGTACCGTCTAAAGAAATCGGGACGGTGGACGGTAGATCGAGCAAGAGGTGTCGAGCTTGCCGGCTTTGAGGAATGGCAGCGGCGGTGGGATGCCGCAACAGTGGAGCGGCATACCTACGCAATATTTCCGGACGTTTGACGTCGTTGTACGAGTTGCCAGGTACAGCCGGACTATATGATGACGCAGGTGCTCTCTGGACACGGTGATTTCCGGGCAAAGCTTTACTCCTTTCGCTTAGTGACGGATCCGAATTGTTCGGAATGTGGTCAGCCGGAGACGGTGTCTCACATTTTGCATGATTGCGTGCGATACGCTTTTGCCAGAGACAGGTTACTCCGTGATCTTCAGCGGCTCGGGCTGAACTTTGACGTTCCGGCTTTGCTGTTCTCGACAGCCGGTTTAAAAGTTTTTAAGCGCTATATCAACCGCATCTTTTCGAGTAGGTAGCTCGGACAGCCCGGCTGGTTAGGGTTGTATGGCTCGCCCGGGTCATGCCTCCTGTTTGAGCCAACCGGGACTCCGCATAGGGCACGGCGGCCCACGGTTGAAGATCTTCGGTAGAGATTGTAAGCAGAGCATGCAAGGATTTCATGGATCGTCTGTGCTAGGACGTTCGTTTGAGGCTGTTTAGACGGCGATCACGTTGAAAGAAACGACCGGGTTGGCATTTGTGTGCCGGTCCGAGAATCTCCCGATGAAGCCGGAGGGGAACCGAGGATGGCTGATGGGGGGATATCTTAGCCTGGCGAATGCCTCTATGGCATAACAGTTCCGAGGGCTTTTGAGGACTGCAGGCGAAGGCTTCGGCCTAGGAACTGCAGGAGTGGTGGGCTACCGGAATAGCTCAAGGTGGGTGCCTCTTAAATAAAATTAAAGATTGGATGTATGTCCTTTTATACCGACTCCACTGCGATGCGTCGGATGTCAACGATTTGGACATAAAGCGGCAAGATGTACCAGGAAGAAATTTGCCTTTGTGGTGAGTCGTTACATCCTGATGGCCCATGTAGGGACTCACCTGAATGTGTCTATTGTCATGGACACCAGTCTACGAGATCCCGAAATTGTCCTACTTACAAGGAAGAAGTAGCAATTCAGGAAGTCAAGATAATACAAAATGTAAGTTGCTTAGAAACTAGGAAAACTCTGCTCAGCAGAACGCCAAAGGTTGCCCCACACGCGCAGGTTGCTGCGCCCCTGAAGCTTCAAGGACCATAATATCCGAAATAATACCGGTTCTAGCAAACATTGGTCGAACATATCATCAAACAAAAATTGAAGAGACGACCATCAAGAGGAATTAGTTCAAAACCGACGCAGAAGAAAGCCGAAGTTTCCGAAGAAAAGAACTCCTTAAAGCCCAAGAATGAGCCTATGACTAATACTCAAGTGAAAGCCCATAGAAGCCAAAACCGAGAGAAGCCTGAACCAACTACATCTAAAGTTAAGATTCAGATCGAAAAAATTCCTATTCAGGGAACTGCGAGACCGGAGGTATAGCTGTTAGAAAAAGAAGATTTACAATAAACAGAAATGGAGTCCCCGAAGGCACAGAGGGATATAGGGGAGAGAGCCAAAATTTAAGCTGCCTACATGCTTTAACGTAGAGTGCATTGAGTCTCGATTCTTATGTACTCTTGACTGCACTGTCAGAGCCGGTATCATCTGATGCTGGCAGCAAGGGATCCTCTGTGATTTACTGCAGCGGATCGGATGATTTTATCTCCGAGGTCTCAGATACCTTGGAATTTGACATCGAGGCCTTTAGAAAGATGGAAAAGCGAAACAAAAAAGAATGGCCTAGGACAGGGGTCGGCAAACTCCTCATCCAAAAGAGCCAAATATAAACAATACAAAATTGAAGTTTATTCAAACAGCCATTATTTTTAAACTTAAGCTTTGCTTTAGTAGAGACATTTTTATGGAAATAATTAGGATTAAAAGTACATTCTCGAGCTTGCCTTTGCTAAATATGTCTTAGTTTAACTAGCAGTACATTAAATAAAACTTGGTATTATACTTATGTAAAGATAATATTTATTTAAAAATATAACAAGTTATATAAAAGGTATCCTTAAAAAAAACTACAAATACTCCACTAATGTGAACAATGACCTTGCATTTCCTTGGAATGTAAGGGTAAATCAGGTTTGTATGTTGTTTTTAATTTTAGGGACGATTCCAAGTTCTCATCGATTTCTTAATCTCTTCAGCCGATTTCGTAATTTACTCTTGATAAAGTTCACGCTTGAAAATGATTGTTCGCATAAATATGTAGACCCAAATAGAAAAGATCAGCAAACGCTAGTTTCTTCAGTTGATCATATGTGTCAGGAATACTGTTCCAGGTGTTAAAAATCAATATATCTTCCCTTTCCAGATCTTTCAAAGCAGATCACTTGTGCTGTAAACTTAATTCACATTTATTTTTCTCCAGTTACTCTAAATCGGCACAAAGACGCTCGAATTTTGAGCTCCACAATTCTTTATTTTTTAAATCCAGTAACTGCATTTCAAAGATGCCAATATCAATATTATTGGGTGAAAAATTTATTTCTGTTACCGTGGCATTCAGAGGTTTTTTAACAAAGGCTATCGTCGCTTTGCTGTTTCTAAAGTCTTTGTACTTGCTGAGAAAAATTTCCTTCATATTTAACAGTGTTGCTTGAAATAGCAAATGTCAATATTAGACTTATTTTCTCAACATATCTCGATAGGCATGGAAAGTGAATTAGAGTTTCTCTTTCAAAATCTTTGGCAAAAAGCGACAATTTGTTTTCCAATGAAATTACTTCTTCTAACATCGAAAAAATTGTGTTTCCTTTTCCTTGTAACTTACTATTAAGCTGATTTAGATGAGAAGTAACATCCACCATGAAATAAAATTTCTGAATCCACAGATCGTTCGTTAAGTCTGCATAGTGAACACTCTTCTCAAGAAGAAATGCTTTTATTTCAGTAAACAGTGAAGAGAAACGTTTTAAAACGTTTTCTCTCGATAACCAACGAACCTTATTATGCAGCAGAAGATCTGCATACTCACTCTCTACCTCGATTAGAAATTCTTTAAACTGGCGATGGTAAACAGCTTTAGCTACAATGGAGTTGATAATCTTAATCACCAATTTCATTACTTTGCAAATTTCTTCAGGAAATATCTGCGCACATAGTGCTTCCTGATGAATAATACAATGATAAGTAAGTATCTCGTGATTATTTTTTTCTTTCAAAATAGCGACAAACCCATTTCTTGCACCTGTCATACTTTTCGCTCCGTCTGTTGAAATCGAGATAATTTTTTCTAATGGAATTTGATGTTTTTCGAAGCACCAATCACAACATTTGCTATATCTACTCCACGCGTTTGTCCTTTGAGTGGCAATAATCCCAAAAGTTCCTCTTTAGGGCCTGTAGTGGAGATAAATCGCACAAAAAGAGAAACATGCGCTGTGTCATTTATATCACAAGACTCGTCGACTGCTATTGATAAGAGTTAAGGCGGATTTGAAATCTTCAATTTGTTGGTTTGTTATGTTTGCAGACATTTTTACTGTTCTATCTTTCACTGTTTTAGCAGACAAAGGTATCTCTCGCATTTTTTAAAAAATGTCTGCTTTACTTAAAATCTAGAAAAAGCTCTTCGGATGCACTTATAAAACAACTCTTTATATAATCTCCGTCCGTGTATGGCTTTCCTCTATGAGCAATCTCCTGACTAACTACAAAACTTGCCATATTAACATTGTTAGAAGATTGTACGCAGTGATTAAAAACAAAAGCTGATCTTTCTTGTCTCCTCTGGAGTTCCTCGATTGCTTTCTTCCTTGCATCACCAACCGGATATTTGGTACTAAATGATTCGTGTTTAGTCGTAAAGTATCTTTCTAAATTAGATTTTTTGTTATGTGCCATTTTTTCTTGACAAATAAGACAGGTTCCCGGAAGACCATTTAAGTTTTGGATGAACGCAGAGTTTTCTGTCCACTCCACTTTGAATTCACGGGTTTCATCTTTCGTTTTTCTTTGCTTTTTCTTAGCAGCTATGCTGGGCACCTAAAAAAATGTTGCATTTTGAGTAAAAATAAAGCATTAAATATAAAATTATAACAAAAGTAAAAAAATATCATTGAATACCTATGGAATCTGTAGATGGAAATATATATATATATATATATATATATATATATATATATATATATATATATATATATATATATATATATATATATATATATAACTGTATTAAATAGATTACTAACATATGTACAATTACTAATACATGTAATTTTATGAATTTAAAATATATACACTTTTACGTCACTCGAAAGATTTACGGATTATAATTTAATTACTTGGGCTGTGAGACTGCTGGCTGAGTGCTGACTGTGCTCGCTTGCACAACTCACTCAAGAATCGCATGCGCCTCCGCGCCATCATCGTCCCGGTCGCCCGACCGACCGAATAATATTAAAACAATAAATTCAAAACAAAAACATTTTGTACCTATGCTGCTTTGTTTGTCGAATGCTGCCCGCCGTAACGTATTTTAACTACAAATAGTTAAAAAATAAAATTAATTTTATTAAAATAGACTTTCCGTGCTATTGTTGCTTTCTAAAAATGTGCCTTTTTTCTGTAGGCTTGCGTTTCAAAAATGTTTACTCGTCTCTTACAAGGCAAGTTAATAAATATATTCCGTGTCTGCACTAAACATTTCGTGGAAGAGCCGCAGCCAAGGAATCAAAGAGCCGCGGTTTGCCGACCACTGGTCTATGGGAAAACTAGGCAATAGAGTTTAAAAGAAATTATTTTCGAATATTTTTTAAGAATTCTAATAAAAGGTATATCTTTTATTTTTTTGTATGACGAAGTGTGTTTTGATAATTTCAACACCTTTATTATTGTTTATGATAATATAAATGTGAAATTTATTTTGTGTTAATTGTGGGTTGTATTATGTGGCAAGGGCCCTTGTCATCTTGTGTTTAAAGGTTTTTCATTCTAGTTTTTTTAGTTTTTATATGACAGTAAAATAGACTTCGGTAATTATGACTAAGTTTCTAGAGAAATGATTAGAATGTTTTTAATTGCCAAGGACCTATACACCCTTGCCTCATTGTGTTTTCGGGGTTTCAATAACTATTGACAAGCCTGTATTTGCTCTTTTGACAAGACTGGTTACTGACTATGTCGGCAATGTTTTTACTCTGCTGACACTTTCACTGTTACAGGGAGAAAAAGATATTTTTTTCTTTCTTTTTATACGGAAAGGGGCTAACTGCCACAGCAGTCGATGCCATAAAACTTAAAAAAATAATAATAATAATGCTGGGGACAAACCCAACTCTACGTCCGTGCAATAAGATCTACACACACGTCTGGGGCGAATAAGGACATGGTATTTTGGTAATTTCGCTTACATCGGCCAATGGGGCAATGGTTCTGCTCAGGAGCCCTCTGTGGAGTACGAGATTGGTGGTCCCGAGCTCTCTGGCTTCTGGTTTTATAACTGCGAGATAATGTCACAGACAATTTATATAAAAGCAGGTTTCCAAAAAAAATCTGTAAACATTTATAAATGTTTATTTGTAGGCATTTTAGACTTCTCTGTAGCTTATGTCACTATCTGGAGATATATAAACTATATAGACATCTGGCTTCTACATAAACTTTATAAATGTCTGGCTTCTATGCAAACTTATAGAAGTAATTCCATGTAGAAAGACTTTACAACTCGTTGACAACATGTTTGCTGGTAGGACTTTTCAAGTTATACTGGGTAGCCACAAGAGCTCCTCAAAAATGCTAAAACATACGCTGCCTCAGGGGTCTGTTCTGGCCTCATTGTATTTCAGTCTCTACATCTCAGACATTACTGATACTAGATCCCAGAAGATCAGATACACAGATGACTGAGTAATAGCCACAGGACAGAGAATTTCTAAAAAAACAGAAACCATCTTGACGTCTGACCTATTGAACTTGAGAGCATACTTTTGTAAGTGGAGGCTGAAACTAGATGCCACAAAGATGGAGATGACTCGTTTCCATCTTTGCAACAGGGTGACAACAGACAACTCCAGGTTCATTTTGAGGGTAGCTTTCTTCACCATAATATGTACCCAAAATACCTCGATGTTAGTCTAGACCGAACATTGTCCTACAAGAGACATCTGGAAGACACTGCTGCAAAGCTGCAGCGAACTAGAAATAATATCATCCATAAAATATGTACTTGGGGTTCTTCTGTCGAAACCTTGCCCACTTCGACACTTGTGCTGGTTTACTCAACCCAAAGTGGTTTACTCAAATACAGTGCTCCAGTCTGGCTCAACAGCGCACATACACAGAAGGTTGATGTACAACTAAATAACACCATGCGGATTATCAACAAACATTAAAATCGACCCCCACCATATGGCTGCCTATATTGAGTCACATAATCCTCAAGGCAGTACTCCTATGAGAGTACACACATATACTGGGCAATCCTTGACTCCCCATACAACAAGATATAACTGATCTGAATAGAGATAGACTGCGATCTAGGAGACCACTATGAGAACTGCCAAGGAGCTGCCTGCAATGGGATTCAATTTGACAGGTTCCTGGGAACGGAAATGGACAGAGACTGTCCTCCCAGATGCCGGAAACTACCTGTATAAGGGAGAAACCTCCCACCTTTGAACAGCCTTGCAGAGTATGGACATCAATCAATAGAATCTGTACTAATCTTGGCAGATGTGTGGACTCACTTCACAAATGAGGTAAGGTGCTGTCTCCAAGTTGCGGTTGTGGAGCTGATATGCAAACCGACTACCACATAGTCACAGAATGTCCAAATAGGGCCTATGGAGGAGACTTGATGACCTCCTGATGGCAACAGATGCTGCAATTCGATATGTTTTAAAACTGAATGTATCTTTGTAATTTTAGTATTTACTGTTTGTCGAACCTGGAGAATAACAATTCTTTACTACTCTTTTTATAATTCTCTATCTAATTTTTTATCCTGTCTATCTTAATATACATTATGAAATCATGTGCATGTGCCATACAATAAATAAATAAATAAGTTTCTGAGGTATTTAAATTGGGTTACTATTTTGATTTTATTACAATTTATGTTTCCTTCTTTTAATCAATGTGGTTTATGGAGCATAATTTCTGTCTTTTCGAATAATATTTTGAGGCCAATTTTATTTGCAATGTTTTGAAGTTCTAATATCTGTGATTTAGCTTTGTTGGTGTCTTTTGCTAGGAGTGCCAAGTCGTCAGCAAAACCAAAACAATTTGTTTTGATTTTTTGGCCTATTTTTACTTTTGGGGGAATTTTTTGAGCCGTTTTTTCGTTATCATTTCTACAGCGCAGTTGAATAATAGCAGTGACAGCCCATCTCCTTGGGGCAGTCCTATTTTGATCTCAAATGGTTCCAAGAGCTCGCCTCTGAATTTTACTGTTGACTTACTGTTTGTGAGGGCCAGTTTTATCATGTTTATTAATTTGGTATGTAGTGCAAGATGTTTTAGAATTTTTAATAAGGATTTTCTGTGGATGCAGTCAAAAGCTTTCTTGAAATTTATAAATGTTATCACCATGTCTGTGTTTCTTTTGTTGTAATCCATAATTAGTTTCAGACTCAGATCTGGTCTGGACAGCTCCTCCAGGATCTCAAACCTCCCTGGTATTCTCCTAGTACTTTTTCGAGTTTTGAACCAATTCTGTTGAGGATGATTCTTGAAAGAATTTTGTATGTTGTGTTTAGGAGTGAGATTTCCCTGTAATTGTTAGGGTCTGTTTTGTCCCCTTTTTTGTGTAACAGAAGGATGAGGGCTGTCGTCCAGTTGTCTGGTAGTTCTTTGATCCAGATATTGACAAGCTGTTAATGAAGTACAATTTTTGCTGATCTTCCTGCATATTTCCAGATTTCTACAAAAATCTGATCTTCTCCTGCTACTTTGTAATTCTTTATTGCACCCCAGTGCTTGGTAGATTTCTTTTATTGTGGGAGCGTTGATGTTTTCTGGTGTTGTTGTTATTGGGGTGTTGGTGTTGAAGTTTAGGGTTCTGTATGTTCTTTGCAGTTTATGAGTTTATTGAAAATTTACTTAGGATTTCCATGTTGTCTTTATTGTTATACCATTTTCATTCTTTATAAGTAGGGTTGCGGGTTTGTATTTGTGGAGCTGATCTTTGAAGGTTTTGTAGTAGTCTCTCAACTGTGCTTTATTGAATTCTTCTAATGACTTCAGTGTGTCTTTATGGTTTTGTCTTTTTATTCTCCTTAGGTTTAGAAAGTTTCTTTTCTTTGTTTTACTAGATTTTGGAAGGATGTTTTTGATTTTTGGGATCGGTGAAATAGCCATGCTTGATGTCTTTATTACATCGTTTCATCATATTTGCTGTTCCACCATTGATTTTTTTAGGGGTTTTATTGGGGCTAATTCTTCTGCAATTTGTTTAGGTAGTTGATTAGATCTTAAGTTTATCCATGATTGTTATTTTTTCAGTTGCTTTTTGATAATTTCCATTCTTGATTAGTTGGGTATGATCTATTTTTCTTTTAGTTTTACTGGCTTGGATTTGTTGCTTTCTTTGGGTAGTAAATCTAATTTTAATTTTGACTACAAAGTGATATCAGCCTATGTCTACTCCTTGGAGGACTTTTACATTGTAGATCTCCTTGTGGTTGTGTTTGTTTATGAAGACATGGTCTAGTTGCCATTCTCCTTTAGTATAATCAGGGTGTTTCCAGGTTTTGAGATTTCCTCTTGAAATATGTAGATTTCAAGATTAGGCTGTGGTTTCCGCAAAGATCAACAAGTCTGTGTCCAGTTTTGCTTGTTTTCATTTGGGCGGACCATTTCCCAGTGATGTTGCGCTATCTTCTTTCTCTGCCTAGTTGAGCACTGAAGTCCCTAACTAATTGTTTAACACTGTTTTTTGGGATGTTATTTATAGTCAGGTCAAGTAGATCCCAGAACTTTTTTGTTTCTTTACAGTCTTTTGAAGAATTATTTTTATTATTAGTGGGTGCATGGGCATTTATTATAATGTAGATTTTATTAGAAGCTTTTAGGATGTATTGAGATTCTTGGGGATTGTGACTTGAATTCTTGTGGTTTATTATTTTGAGGTGGAGGTGGACTAAAAACTGTGGTACACAGTTTTACAAAGGTTCCAAACTGTGGTACTTTTCCATCACTCTCTTCCCAGATATACCTTTGTAGAGCTTATATGCTTGAGACTCCATGGCATCCTAGTCAGCATTTCTTATTTTCTGTAGACTTATGAGAATTCTGTGTTGGTCCATTAGGCCAGTTATTATTTTTAGTTTACCATTTTGCATGAGCGAGTTTATGTGTGTGGTGGAAATGTAGGTGATTTGCTTTGGTTTGATTTTGGACTTTGTAATTTTCTTGTTCATGAGTGTAGTTTTGGAGCATTCCAATTCTTCCGATCGCATGTTATCTAAGTAGCAACCAATTGTGTCTGAATGCTGCCTTCTCTGAACTTTGGTGAAGCTTGTTTCAGCCAGTGGAGTATTCCTTAAAAAACCTTTCATGGTTGACTGTCAAGGGGTCACCTGTGCTGGGACTAAGTCCCAAGTTACAATTCTAGGTGTGATCTAGTGAAGTAATAATGAGATGTGATTTGATGATAAATAAAGCTGTGAAGTTTATTTAGATTCAGTTCACCAGACAAATTTCTCCTATTTGTTCTGAATATATCCAGGTGCCTTGTGGAGGCTCAATCCTACTTTTGTTATTTTGGAGAAAAGTTACAGTCTGATCCTAAATATTACGTCCTAATTACTGTATAAATAATATTTATTTTTCCTGCGTATTTAAAAACTCACATAAATTATAGTCTATTTAGCAACTTAACTGCGGCAATAAATAAAATAAATAATATATTATGCTTACATGGTTAATTCTCATGTACTTGGTGGAAAATAGGAAGGGAAATTATAACAAAATCTGAGGCTAATAGAGAAATTCTGACTTCATATTCATTTTCAGCCCCCCAAAATGCATGTCAGCAATTATTTACCATAAAACAAAATCATTGCTGACCAGTAATTCTATCACAGTATAGAATAAGTATTTATAGTTTACATTTTTCTGGATAGAAAAGTTATCCTTTATTTTTTGTTAAATCATTGGTTCACTGAATATTTAGAAAATATAAAAAGTAAATTCGATTAAAATGTAGCGGCTTAAGTTTTGTAATATTTCATACAACATATTGTAATAATTCCTACAAAATATTAGGATCCTCGTAATTCTAAAATAAACTTGGAACTTATATAAAAAAAGTAATTACGGTTCAGCAAGTATCATATCCAAAACAAAATACACTATTTAAAATACTCTCTATCCATATGCATATATTTAATTTTTTTTTCAACAAATAACTAATTAATAACATAAAATATTGTTAATAATTAAATAATTCATTTTATATCACCAAATTAATTTTAAATAAATAATGAGCTCACATTGAGAGCACTTGGATGTTACATCTTGTTGTCATCAATCATTTAAAAGACAATGGTAAGGCAATAGTCGGTAATCATTGTAGCCAATAATTAAATGTGTTCTAATGCAAATGTAAGTTGTTTCTTTTTTTTAATGCACTTAGAATGCATCCTACATCCTCAATGAAAATATTCAAAAATGTTCTTAAAAATATTAAAAGTTAAAAACAAATGATAAATTATAGAAATAATTAGGTTTAATAAAGGTCTTTATCAGCATGTACAGTTTCCAGTCCATACTGTTCTTAATGATATCTGTTAAAAAGGTTTGATTTGGAAACTTCTGTATTGTATAATTTAATATTAAATGTAATTTATGTTGTATTTGTTCATAATTTTACAATATGCTGTTATTGCTGTTATTTGTTTCAATTGATTTTTGACAGTAGTTTCATTTAATATCTATTTTGCTTTTAAGATTGTATGTATTATTTTCTAAACAGTTACAATCACTATACTTTGTTACATGTCAGTTTGTTATTATTTTTAATTTACCATTTTGGTAAACATCATGTGACTTGTATCATATGAAAGTTATGAAGAAAAAGAAAATATTAGAATTATATTTGTAATTAATGCAGTAGTACTGTTAGTGGACCATTATTTGATACCACACACTAAAAATTTTGACTTTTTCATTATTTTAAATTCTAAAAACACTATTTTTATACAGAGGAAAATAAATTTCACATTAACTTTTTTTATGCACTAGGGGAGATATCTTAATGAAAATACTTTCTATGAGAGTTTTTTTTCAAATTTTGAGGTGAAATTTTTGCTAAAATGCATGTTGAGTGAGTAAATTAAAAATACAATGGGGTCTGGCAGAATAGTTTATTGATCAGCTGGATATTTTCATACACTCACAATTCTGGATATGGGTGAGTGTATTCTTAGAACCTTGAGCCTGAACTCAGTGCTTTTAGTATCTAGAGGAAAAGAAACTTTTGCACCATACATTTCAGATAGTGAATGTGAAATTATGATTAATATTCTGGTGCTCTATCCTGGATAAGGTACCTCTAATCTCCAAGTAACTGTAGGTAGGATGAAATGCCCAGTCCCTGGAGAAGACAAGTAGCAGACCACAATTATTTTTTGGTCTTGTTTTTAGTGTAGTTCTAAAAGCCAAACAATTTTTATATCAAAAATAATATAAACAGATTCAATTAAAGTAATATTTGAGTTCTCTTAATAGTTTCTAGGGTGAAAAGTAGCTGGTGGGGACCACCTGACTCATACTACATAAAATTTAAATTTGGGGTTGTTATAAACATTCTTACAAAACATACTTCTTCTAATTACAGTCAGAATAAAGTTATTGGTGTAGAGTGAGTTTGACATCATACCCTCTCCAACCCAATTATAGCAAAAATATCAAGCATTTCTGCTTTAAAAGAAATTCTTTAGAAAATGTATTTTAATATTTTAAAACTGAACTCCCTTAAATTTATGCATGATGATGGATTTCTGTTGTATACACCCATATTATATTTATTTTCACGCGTTTTATGACAGTGATATTTACGGCAGTATACATAACATTAAATGGTATAAATTGATCTTAAGAAAAGGCCTTCGTACGCTTATTACAATTTTTGTGTTACGTAGCAAGTAAACAGGACTTACGTCAATCAATTATTTTCAAAACGTGCGTTGAAGCAATCAGATGTTTGGCTGACCGTTCACCTACAAAATTCCCCCACCATATGCTAAACTGTCTGCTTGCTCTATTACGTGCTGCCATCTTGTGAATTAAGTTAGAAACTATAAGACAGCTTAATTCCTTGTATTGTAACGTAATCGGAATTTTCTGTCATTACTGTAGTGCAATATGTAATAATTTTATTTTATACGTGTAACTGTTGAAATATGCATTTGTAATTATTGTGTTTGTTAAATAAATTATATTGTATGTTTTTAAAACAATGTAATAATGTCGGTGATGTAGCTCGTTGAACATAAATAGTTCTTTTGACTAACAAACGTCAGCTGGTTTTATAAGTGTGAATGGTAGGTAGAAATGGCGGCGCTGGTGGCAGGTGTTCAGTATAGTTTGTCATCGCAGGGAAATTTTAATGAGAATAAATCTTTAATATTTGTGAAACTTACGGATTCGGCTTATCGTGCAATAGAGGAATATATAAGAAATAAGGTGAGTAAACTAAATGTTTAATTTTGATAACGCTTATTTAGTCATTGGGTTTTGTATTTTTAGATGGTGTAACAGTTGTCTGCAAACGATGTCGCCATATTTTACTTAGCCAGTGCCATTAGTTAGTCATTTTTTTTAAAGTCTTCGCTCTAATTTTGGTAGGGTATTTTGTTTCGTTTTTGCATTTGGGATAATCGCTATTTTATGAAATTAAGAAAAAAGTGATTTTTTTTTTACATCGCCACGTCAACAAGCTAAGTGTAGAATTTGGGTTAAATTACCAATATGAATTAGTTCAGATTTAAGTAACTTAAATAAATCCGAATGGATTAAATGTGTGATTCATATTTCTGCATCCTTTTTTGTCCGAACTTTTAAAACTTGTTTTAGCATGATTTTTATTTCATTAGTAGAAGCATAGATCTAACCTTGAAAATGATTTGCCCAAATTGGAAGTGTGCTAAGGAACTACTCTGTCCTTTTAAAGTTATTGTACCATTACTTTTTTATTTTTACATTTTTTATTTTTGAAGCTACTTAAATTTAAACATTTACGCTACTGTTTATTTTGTCGCTAATTTTCTTGATTTTTTCTTGTTTGAAAATATTTTTTTTACCCTCAATATGGTTGATGGTATAGTTAGAAATGGATCCCTTATTGTGGATATTATGACTACTAACATTTAACAGCAGTTTTATTCAGAGGATTTATAAAAAAAAGTAGTATTTAAATTAATTTGGGAAGTTCATTGGTTAATGAGATGTTATTTGAGAAAGTTTATCATATTTTTGGTATAAAAAGATTTTTTCCAAATCAAGACAATATGATTCTTTTATCTTTTTAGATAGTTGTTTGAAGAATCTGGGTTTCTATAATAACTTCATTCACTTGTATCATTTATTTTTTTGTATTATTAAATTTTAGGATTTGTTAAGGAATATATATTTTAATTTTATTTTTCATATTAAGTATCTGAAATCTATCTGATAATGTTGATATAATTGATTGATCATAATGATGTAAAAACTGTATTTAATGAACATTTTAAACTAATTACTAACTTTCAAAATATTTGGTGTTATGCTAATTTTATAGCTCTTTTGTGTAGTTAACACTTATAGTGCTTAAGAATTAAAAAATGGAACTTGATTTTCTGTAAATATATTATGACTTGAGATGTGAAAAGTCTTGTATTCAGATTTGATCCAATACTTGTACAAACATAAGCCATGTTAAAAGTTTATGTTAAGCAGTAATTTTGAACAACATATGGCTGTGATTCGTGTTGTTGTTTTAAGTTTAATATCATACAATCTTATTGACAGAAAATTGCTTTTGTTCATTTCTTTTTTAACTGTAATAATTGTACTAAAGGTGTTATTTTTAGGTATTGCGAGTTGTAATAATTGCAGTAAGAGATTGATAATTTTAAGCATAGTTGCTTAATTAAATAGCTTTTTTAAGGTTTACAGGACATCATCTGTACATGATACAAATCTATTATATCCAGAAGAAGGCTACTTAGATCCTGGATTAGTAGAAATATAAAAAAAAAGTATTTCACAAGTGAATTAATTTTTTTGCTATTATCATGAATATAATGTAGTGAACAAAGTAATAAATCGTTGGGGATTTGTAAGATCGGCAGAAAAAATGGAAAGTGTTAAAAGTTTGTGGAACATATGTTTAGAGAGAGATATTACATTTTTTTGTGTACTTTGGTTCTGTGTATTTATCTTTTTATTTTTAGTGTTGATTATTCCATAAGTTGTGCATTTTTTTTTTGGCCAGATCCAGTCATGATTGAGAAGAGTTTTATTCTGTATCTGGAAAACACTTTGCTTTTCTGAGAATTATTTTGTTTTGTTAGTATTCTCTTCAGTTTTTGAATTATTTAACTTACCCGAGAACATATTTTTTTGACTAAAATGAGTATTCATCTTTTAAAAATAAATTTTTACTTAATAATTTTCATACAGATTTTACATTATTTCTATTTTCTTGATATGAAGAACAGTTTCCTGTAATGCTCTGTTTATGGCTTTTATTATTGAGATTAGTTTACTTCTGGTACTGACATGTATTAAAATAATGTCATCAATGTTGAGATGGTATGATTTTATTGATTATATGTCTGTCCCTGGCCTACCCATATTCCCTATTCAATATTTATTGTAAACCAGTTATGAATAGTTGTTTTGTTAAAATAAATATATTAATAAAATTTAATTTCCAAAGTTTTTCATTAAAACCTTTCAGAATCGCATTCAGTGTCCTTCACACTCACTTGGAACATGTAAATCTTACAGTCACAAAGATAAATTTCACTCATTTTTGTTTACATTATCAGTCCTATTATTAATCTATCTACGTATTATTTTCAAAATGTTAGCTTTGTGAAATGTGTTTTTACTTATTAAAACACTGGCTTTTCTTATAAAGAGATTATATTTTAGAATGTTTCGTGGAATGGATTTTATAGAGGGTCTATTTATTAATTATGGAATATTGTCAGCATTGCTTGCATGATCATATGTTGATGGTATTTCTTGCCTCCTTCAAACACCTTAGAATTACCGAATTAGTATGTCAGTTGCTAACTCCTTATTTGTATTATCATTTTTCATCTACTCACTATTGACAGTTTTTAAAAAGTAGAGATTTTTACATTGCAACTGTAACATTCCACAAGAATGAAACTTTTGCCTGGGACCTGACAACTGTAGAAATAATTAATGAATTAATTATTATCAAAAAAAAGGTTGTCAATTAATAGAGTTTTTAAGTTGTGGTTCCAAGGTATACAAACAAGTCTGTTTATATTGTTGGAATAGTTAATGTTAGTGATCGAATTTTTACTTTCTTTTTTGCTCTTAAAACTTATGTTTAAGCAGGCATTTTTCCTTTCAGATGATTTTATTTTTATTTATTAGTTCTGTTTTATGCTTCTAAAAATCGTTTAAATTCTTGTGAAGAAATTTAAGCTTTTAATTTTGAATCAGGATTACATTTATGTTTTATGTGATTTCTTTTTTTATTTTCTATGTAAAGATAAATTTATTCTTCTTGTAACTTATTTACTGAAGAATTTCATGAATAAAAACTTACCTTTATATCAGTTGTAAATATTTTAAATTATGTTTTTCTCAGTTGTGATGTATTACAAAATTCATTGTTATTTGACAGTTTAGTTATTAAAGAGGTCAGGTTTTCTTAAATTTATTTGAAAATCTTATTTTTCAGATACTGAATAAATTAAATTATTCTTTTCAGTTCTTTTTTTTTTTACAAATTATTGAGATTATTATCAGCATGAAAAAAACCCTAGATATATACTGGTTTGAAACTTACCTATATTGTTCTTAGATTATTAAGTCAGACTATAGTCTAATCTTAGTACCTTGCTGTTTCCCTTATATTTCCTATTTTATAAATTATTATCAAAAGGAATATTTTTCATTAATAAATGATGAAAGAATATGTGTTCAAATCTTACCTAATTATAGATCACTTCAGGAATGTGTAGATGTTTTAGTTCATCTATAACAAAAGGAATATTCCAGCATTTGTCAATAAGAATCAAGGAAAACCTCAGAGTTGAGCAGCATGTTGTTATATCTATTACAATATAAATGCGTGTTTTAGATTGTTGTACATCTTTCCATTAGCATTGGGTTGTGCACATTATGTGAATCGCAATTTCTTATCATAGATGTTTGTATAAGCTGTTCATATATAATTGAACATATGTTACTCTTTAATGCTGTCTATTTGGTTGTTTATAAGTTTTTATTAGCTAATCATTATAATTGCGGGATAAAAAAGTTTTTAAAGAGTTCATTGGGATTGTAAATGTGTTCTTACATTAAATTTTTAGGTTTTTTCCTAGCCTGCTTGTTGTGACATTCAGGCTTTGTCATTCTTCAGTCATTTTTCACTTGCATGAAGATTAGTCCAAGAATAGTATTTTATGCTGTAGGGATGCCCTCTTTAGAATTTCTCACAAATTTTGAAAAAAAATTAGGTGTTATTTATGTTAATTTGAAAATTAGGTTAGTTCTTTTAAGTATATCATGTAATGTTGAAGCGTGTGTATAAATAAATGTTGTCTTGTAACCAAGAAACCTTATAAACAAGTTTATATATTTCTGAAATAAATTCTTTTTTCAATAACATTTTCTAAATATATGTTCAGTAAACAGATAGAGGCAGGAAGATCCATCTGGAAAGCCTGTTGTTAAAATTCCTACTCATACAGCCCCTTAAATTGTGGAAATACTGGTCTTACACTATGTGACCTCAGCATTAACCTTATTCATTCCATCTTGCCTGTGTATTTAGTTACAAATTTTATATGCCTTTTCACTTTATTTCATCGATTATTAATTTTATTTCTTAATTTATGATAAAAAACATTTGTTTTTGATATTTTGGAAGTGTCAGAGACCAAGTCTTATTTAAAATTATAATTTATATTTAATTTTATTGCACAGTTACTTCAAACATTTGTATACTTATTTTAGAAGTTTGAATAGGTCAGTTAACAGTCTTACCCTGTAAATGATATTCTCGATGTCTTTAAATTGCATTTTTTAAAGCTATTGGGTTTTTCCTTTTTATACTTTGAGCTTATTCTGTAAATCACCTGAACATGAGTACATATTCTTCTGGTTTGATATGAATGTATTATCTTTATTTTTATTTATTTTTCTGTAAGTGCATTATTGCACTTTCAGTCCATAAATTTAATTGATATTTTAAACAGATTTTTTTTTTGACATTTAAAAAAAAACTTGATTTACATGTAAATGAGTGCTAGTTCAGGAAAATAATGATTGGGTTTGCTCATTTGAAGTGATGTGTTAAAGATCATAAGTGGATGTATGTATGTGTATACACATTCATATAAATATGAACACAATTGCAGATTTGTAGATTAATTAAAATTCAAACTATTGTTGGAAACTGTTGGGTTTAGTTGTTAGCAATTAAGAATTTAACACATTTATATTATTATTTTCTAGTGTAGCTAAATCTTTGGAAAATCCACTTTGAAATTAATTATTGCATTTTGTTATTAAGTGTCATGTAGCGACTAAAAGTAATGAGTTCTTATTATGTTGTTACATTTTCTGATTCTTAAAACTCATGCCGCTTAATTTAGAATATCTAATTACAAGTTGTGATATGACTTTAAGAAAATGCAGTTCGTAGTAATTTAATCTTAGAGCAAGATTTGGCACTATTATATTTAATTTTTTTTTGTTTTTTTAAAGTTATTTATACCTGCTGATGTAAAATCTGATATTCTCTTAGTTTATTTAGATTGAACTTCGGCTTTGTTATGTAGAACTATGTTAGGATTTCATCGCATATGTTTCCATAATAAAAAAAAATTTTGCAGTGGATTAAGAATCCTAATTGGAAATTGGAGTAGATTTAGAGTTTAAGCAGTTTTAATTAGGTATTATTATTCACAAAAAATTCCAGAAAATTGAAATATGATCATGCTCTTCATTTGGATTCAGCTGGTTTATGTGATTTTTTAACTGCTTTCTAATGTATAATACTTCTCTGTTCAATGTTTAGAAGGTTTTTTTAATGATATTTGAATGATAAAATACTCACTAGTTGGAAAGTAATGGAAGTATCATAGGATGTTATAAAATCTGAAAACAGTTAGATGAATGCTCACAGCCTCTTCCAGAACCTGTAAGTAGTAACCAATGAAATTTTAATTGTTAGGGTAAAAATTGATTTGATAATTATTTTTTCAGTTTAGAATTGACTGCTATACATCTTTGTTTTGAATTACTAACTTGGAAGAATGGGTGGAAGGTTTTTTCCTGTGATTTGTTGTTATAAAATGGATATTAATGTGTGTGATGCCATATTGTTGTGTATAGCTTGTGGTTGGGCTGGATTGGTGTAATATTGTGAAAGTATTTCTTAAGATTGATAAATGTTTCACTAATACAGTTGTGTTTTTCTATGAATGGTTAACTGATGTGGACTGTCAGGAATCTTCTGAGCTTTATTCTCTGTGATATGTGTTCTAGTTTAAAGTGACTGAATGCAGAGTCATCCAGAACCAACTGAAGTATTTTTCTTTGTCACTCCGTGCACAGTATCAATTCTTTGAATTTCATACTTTATTTCTGGTTATGACAGAAAGTTCTATTTTTATTTCTTCCTGATAGTTTTGGATTTACATATTTCTGTTTAAAGTAGAGAGCCGATTAAGTTAAATAATTGGGTCGTGAAAATTTGGCTTGACCAAACCTATTGGATGATAATTTCTAGTTTACATCTGCATATTTTTTTGAGAAACATTTTGGGCATTTCATGTAGTTTAGTAGCTGTTGGCATGTATTAAAAAGAAGTCTACCAATCTAGCTATATCAAAATCAACTTGTTACAAATTAAAGTAGTTATTTGTCACCGTTCTGTATAATATTAATTTAATTAATTTGTTGTATGTATTGATTACATATATGTGTAATTAATATATATATGTATCAAACAAAAGTTATAATTGAAAATGTTTGGTAATTTTTTATTCTACTTAGGTCATTTTATCGTTTCAAGAAAACTAAATTTTTTTAATAATAATTGTTTGGTAAAGTCAGTAGCCTTTTTTTGTATTTCTTGGATGATGTCATCTGCATTTATTTACTTTGATACTGTATTTTAGGTTCGTCCAATAAACTGCTGACCTCCAATGAAGATTAAATAAAAATGACTTTTCCGATAGATTAAAAGAAATTCTGTATTTTCTAAGATCTAATAAGTCTCACTTTCTCTCTGATTCTGATTAACATTTTTCAGAATATTTGTGTGAAGTAAATTGTCAGTTTTGTTTATTCTGTTACTTGCAAGGAGTTCCTGCTTAGTTGAGATTTTTTTTAATGTTTAATGTTTGCGATACTTAAGAATTTTTCAGCGGAATACTTTTTATTAATATGAAACCAGTTTCATGAAAAGGTGACCAATTTTTCTAATTTTTAAATTATATTTATTCTGTCTGGTTTTTAAATTAGATTGAATTGATTTTAACCTAGTGCAGGAGGTGTATGTTTTAGATTTCTGAAATTTCTGGTCGTGCCAATCTGCATGCATATGCACACAAACAGTTTACTTATACATAAGCACATAAATCATTAGTTCAATTCCCATCGGAGGTAGCTTTTTATGGAAGTTGTAATTTTAGAAAGATCTTTTCTTGATAAGCTAATTCTAGGTAAGATATTGTTACATAGTAATAAAAAAAAAAAGAATTAGTTTGCAAGTTGCAAAAGCCATCTAATTAGTGTAAATTTATAATGTCTGATATTTAGTTTATTTTTGTTCTTTGAAATGCGGTTTGTAGATGTTCAAACATTTTTTGTGTAAATGTTCTTTGATTTTTAAAATTTGCTTAGAATGGCAAATAAAAAATACTTAAGCTCTATCCTATCAGCTATCAATAAAAAAAATGTATCAATTTTTACACATTATGTGTATGATTTTTTTAAATAAAATAATTGTGAAGAGATATTCACACCCATTTTTGAGTGTCTCAGCAAAGTTTTGTTCTGAGTTTAGAAATTCAGAAAATGGAACCAGTTTAGTAAACGTAACTTTACCCTGAGGTACATGTTAAATTATTTCACCTATTTTTGATGACTGGATTCATTTAAATAAATTTATTTAATGCTGCAATTAGGTATCCACAGCATTTTAGTATTTCAGTGTTACAAACTTTTTCAGTGGTATGTTCACTTTCAGTTTTCCACGATTTGGCTGAGCTGAGTTTTGTCATCTTATTTATATTTTATGTGTTGGACATACCCTATAATTATGAGAGTAATAATAAGAATAATGAGTAATAAGATTCTGTAAAATAAATTTCGAATGTTTTTATTAACAATCCAAAATTGAGCTGCAGTCAGACAGTAATGGTTTTTTAAATTAACTCACCGACACATTTGTGATATGGGTTTTTGCAACGTTTGTATTGATTAGCGGTTGTACTATTATTCTTGCTAAACTTATATTGTATTTGATATTAACTTTTGCTTTATTTAAAAAAGGGGGAAAAGGAAAATATTTGTGGCAAAAGAAATGTGCATGTATTCATGACACATTTTTTTTTATAAACATAACTACAACGTGTGCACAAACTTTACACAAGTTTTAACAGTTTACTTTGTAAATATGAGAGTGCATCCGTACTGATTTGTCTATTCAGTCTGCTAAAACGGTAGATTGGACTGTTTTTATGAGAGCCTTACTTATGAATATTTGTACGCCAATATTGAACCTCTTTCCAGTGGTTATCTGTCATTCTCCTGTATGTTTGAAGTAATGTTCTTTTCTGCGAAAATAGCAGAAAGGTGGGAACGGTTTATTATTATGAAGAAGTGTACCCGACTTGTTTGTTGCAGAATAGTTTATTTGTAATTTAGTAATTCCATTGTGACGTTAGATATTGTTACTGTAATAAGCTTCGAATATTTATTTTCGTGCTAAGATAACTTCGTAAATGTTAAAAAGGAAGTATTAGAGCAGGTAATGATGAAAACTCGTTACAGATGACGAGGTATTACTTTGAAAGGTCTTGTTTTGATAAAAAGTTTAATAGAGCCAAAATGCTTTTTAGAACATTTGACTAGTAAATGATTACATTTTTTTAAAAGGAATAGTGTTCATGTGATCGGTGCTGTATTGCTTTGGTGTAAGATTTCGGTAAGATTCCTTTGGTGTGTCCGTATCTGATTATTTGTCAGCTAGGTATCAGGTAGCAGTTATTTTGAATCGTTTTTGGTAATTTTTTAAATAAGCTTTTGTAATAAAACTATAACATCGCTTTGACATGGAAAACCCGACCTTATCTACCGATATTTCTATTTTTGGGATTCTTCTGGTCGATACAAGAACCTAACCGGATCTGCTCATCGAATAAGTAGTCCATCATCTTTCATCTCTTCTTTCCCGATAACGGTTCTGTGCGTGTAGCCTATCAGCCCGGTGGATGCTCACACCTTAATCCCTGAAGTGCTTATTCGGAAAAGCAAGGCCTTTTATCCCCTTTAAACTGAAAAAAGGTTTTATTTTCAGTTATTTTTTAAAAATTACATACAGAATGCTAAAATAAGTACGTTCAAGATGTATTCCTTTCACGATGGATATTAAAATTTTATCAAAACTTCGAACCAGTTAGGTTCTTGAAATTTAGTTTTCAAAGAAATATTTTTTTTTAAATAAGCCGTAAAAATAACTAGCGTGCTTGCCTGTGCTAAAATTATATGCAATAATTAAATACTGTTTACAATAGCTAACACATAGAAATTCTATCAAAATTGTATGAATGTTTGCTTTGAAAAATATATAATATTTTAATAAAATATTTTTAAATCATTTTTAAATAAATATTTATTTAATATTATTATATATTAGATTTTAGGTATTAGTCTTATGTTAATGTAATTGTACTACTAATACGATTACGGTTTAATGTGTTGTTGCTTTTCAAGTAATGTGTACTTATTAGATGTGCTCTGTTATCGACCAACCAACCCTTCGTTATATATTGGGTTAGAGATAATTACGAGAGTACATCATACTTATAATAATTGCAATGATGTAAATAGTTAGGCCTGAAGAAGCAGCATCTCCGATAGGTAACTGTGTTTATGGTAACGTAATAATGATGATGATAATGAAATACGATAAATTTATTGTCAGACATTATCGGCTTACGGGAGACCGGTTCTCGTTCAACAACATCGATATCATCGCATAGTACGGGTGACAGTTTTGTTTTTGCCGTGTTGATGTTTTAGCTTTGCTAAACAAAATTAACAAATGTTGAGCTAAAAATGCCGGTCTCCTTTGGCGAAGCGGTAGAGTTTCGGTATTTCACTGGAGGTCCTGGGTTCGTGGTTTCGAGCCCTGATCAGGCACGGCATTTTTTATACGCTACGAAAATGAAAGTTTTCATCTTATCCCCCATGACATAAGTTTTGTTTTATGCGGAAAATTAATCATAAAAAAACTCGTGGGAAGTCTCTAAAGTTTTGACAAATTTGAATGGAAATAAGATGTCGATGTTAAATAGCCAGCCGATTAGTTGCAGAAATTAAGTTAAAGATTAGGTACAAACTTATTTGTACCTACTTTTAAGTTTGGACTTGTAGTTACCGGTACAAACTTCGTTCGTCTAGGGAGAATGTTTTGAACAGATCGTGAAAGAACGAATGTGGGTTTTATTCTTCGTCTGTAATACAATACAGAAACTTTAAAAAGTCTGAAGACTTGAAATTAAGAGAACAGTGGCTATCCGATGTTCCATTATTCTACGGTGAAAATAACAGTGGTCAACATAATTTAATATCAGAGTTAACGGCTGATTCTTATACTACTCTTTATGCTGATTTCATATATGTTAATAATTTTTTCTATCGGGCTCGGTTTTTTTTGTAATTGAAATTTCTTTTGAAACAAAAAATGTATGGTGAACGTAATATGACTGTATGCATTTCGTATTCACCTGAAATCTATTTCTTTTGGATTTTCTGCTCTAATTTGCTACTGGTAGATCCCTCTTTAGATTCCAACAGCTGTCAGTTAACACTTTTGGGTTCCATTTTTCCCGGTATCGTTTTTCCAATGTAGATATCTCCTAGTAAAAGTGTTCTCCATTTTCATCACTGATGGTGCCGGAAAAAATCCAAATGTGAATGAAAGAAATTGATTTTGAGTGTTACGTTACACCCAAGTTCTTTGTAGTTTTGAAGTTCATTCACAAGTTCTATGTAGTTACTGGCCTTATGGTTTTACAGGAAGTTGTATACCACATTTTGAAATGATTTCCATGCAGCAACCTCCAAGCCATCCTAACATTCTTCAAACGCTAGATCCCTCATTAGTTTATTTTTTTTTTTGGTCCAACAAATACACCTTTTATTTTAGCATCGCGTATAATAGGAAATTTGTTTTCAGATACTGAAACCACCCTGCACCATTAAAATCCGTTGCTTTAACAGAATTTTTAAATAAACCTAGCTTAATGTGTAGAGGGGGGAGACGAATTTTTTCTGGTTGTACTAATGCCTGATTAACAATCTTCTCTTCTGTAGTCAGTAACTTCCTTTCTTTGGCCACTGCTCTTTTATGTAATGGTTTTTCATATCCCTGCTGTTTCATCGCATAAAAAGCAACAGAACTATTAGTCTATCCAAGTTGCAGTCGCAAATAAAAGCGCTATTACTTTCAGATCCCTACAATTATTTCTCTTACTGAATACTGCTCAATATGAGTTTAATATTTTCATAAGACTCCTTCTTGTGAACATTGTATGTTACTGTTATTGACGGGTACTTATTTCCAGTTTGAAGCAGAACAGCTTTGAAGAGTCAATAAAAAGTAGCCATTTATCAGGATGGTGCATATGTCACAACGCTTCTAGTAAAGAGTCCACTTCATTACAGTATACTAAATTTCCTTACTGAGAGAAGAAATGTTCAAATTCTGACTGTCTCTCATGGAAAGTACTTATTTTAATGGTTGGTAGTAAAACATGTCATCCTTTCTTGATGCTAGTATTTCTGCTCGATTCTTTAATAAATTTAGATCACGATCCAGATCAATTCATTCTTACCGATTAATTAAATGGGGGGTTCAGTATATCTGTTTTCTAAAAAGTTTGGATCTCTTTCTTCATCGTCTGATAAGTCAGCACAAGATTCGACATTTTCATCTATACATTTATCTAAGTTCCATATTTCTATTGGTACTGGAATTGGAAGCTCTTGGCTATGTGGCACTGGCCGCACGGCTGAGGGGATGTCAGGGTATTTAACGGAACGTCTAGTTTTAGCCGTTATCCCAGATATCTTTATTGCATAAAAATAACAGATCCTTCGGTTCTCTGCAACCCATTGGAATTGTAAATGGCATGTGACGAGATGAATTTAGCCAACCAGTCAACAGTGTTATACAAGAAGCACAACAAAAATGAGGAGCCCAAGATTTGTCCGGATCGCCTAATTTACATCCAAAATACAGTTCATATGACTTTTTTGTCGGTGAAGTTGTATTTCTTTTCTGAGACTTCAACGTTACTTCACCAGAGATGTAGCAGAAATTGTTTGGATGATTAATGCAATTGCCAGTTATTGTTAATAAATAATATTATAATAAATAATCTTGTTTAAAAAGAAATACTTTATAAACACACGTACTTAATAAATATAAGTAAATGTAATGACGATAATAACTAATGAGTAGATGGTATGTTTATAGCAAGATGAAAATAGAAAAAATTAGTCACATTCTTGTTCATTTTAATTATTGTGTACATAATAAACATGATGACGTCTAACAAATCAATGTGACAACAATTAAGGGACTGTAATAAATAAACAAAAGCTATTAGTCGATAAATAATATAATAAAATACGTTCACAAAATGCTATGCTTATGGAGTTCGTGCATGATGCTACTTGAAAATAAGAACGGTAGATACAAAAACTAAACCCGGTAGAATTCTGATTTCGTATTTTAAACCTGTATGAAAAATACTACAATAATCTGTTATTTAGTCGAATTTAACAAAATCACTGAAATCAGTGTTTTTCAATCATCTCTGTCCCTTATTTGCAAAATACGGTATCGTGAATTATCCAAGATAAAAAGTGGAAATCAAGTAAACGTGTAAGATTAGGTACGTTGGACACATCCGCACTTGTTCTGTCGTCTGATCGTAATCTGTTTTGTAATACGAAGCTGTTTGGAGTTATAACATTGTATATATTATTGCTTTTTTAATCTGCGCTAAAGGAAATTAGGGCGCTTACAAGAAAGATTAACCTGCTGCAATGATTCTATTAAAGTTTCAGTTTTTTGAAGCCCAAAACATTTTGATGTGGCCGGTATTGTAGCGATATTCTGTAGTCTAGGTCAGCTTGCCGGCTTCATCGTTTGATTTCGGGATTGATTCCTGGTAAGGGTTTACTTTTTGTAACCTATTATTTTGTATACGTCTGTGCGGAACTATTCTTGAGAATCGGAATCTCGTTATTGACTTAGGAAAACAGATGTGATTTACGACGGTAAATCTTCACAAAGTCGGACATACTGGATGACGTACTATTGACTCTTAAAGTTTTTACTTAAGAGGGATTTTCTTTACGACTGTATAAAAAAAAGTAGTAGATTTTTAAAATTAAAAGTTGGGTTTTTTTTGTTTGTTTAGTACAACTTAAAGAAAACTAATGCGTTACATATTTTGTGTAACAAAATTACGCTTCACTGCGACGATTTGGCACGATTCGATATTATTTCTGTTAAATTTATGATATGTATCGAAATACATTAAATGTGGTCTTTTATCTAAAATTTGATTTAATTACCTAAGTATAATAGAACAGTCAGGTTTTTTTTTACTAAGTGTTAGAAGTACATTTTTCAAAGTTTCGGAGTGTGAATGAAAGAACATAAAACTTGCTTACATTTTAAATATATTTTTTTTATAAGAAAGGCTTGTGGGTCTTAAAATAAATAAGTGCACTGCTGTAATATCTGTGAAAACAAAATTGATAAGATTGTAATTGTTGTTAACCGATATAAAAAGAAACGGCTAAGATTGTTAGTATAACATTTATCTTGAGATCGTTTTTAATTTTTTGCGTAAATTTAATGTCAAATAAAAAAATACCAATAGATTTGGTGAATCTGTGACGTATGGAACAGTTCAGCTGTTTACTCAATACAGATCCGCTTTCCATTATAAATCGTTAATTACGCATTCTTTAAACGATTAATTGTTGACTGCCGTTGTCGGAGCAATATACATTCTGAATCGCGCGAGCTTAATCACTTTTTGCCCTTTAATACTGTGCTGTATGACGGATTTGATTGTGTAAAGGTTATCTGCCGTTCTGTGGGCACGATTCGATACAACTTCTTTTTTTTTTATTCGTGATTTATTTTTATATCTATACTGACTGCCATCATCATTTTGTTAGGAGGCCGGTATGAATCTTATCGGTTACCGTGTAATGTAAGTGGTGTTGGTGGGGGGGGGAGAACATATGCGATCCAGTTTTGCGTTTCACTGTTGTTTGTTATCGTTGATGTAATGCTGATGAAGTAATTGCAAACCAGGAATGTATCTGTGCATAATGTGAGTATATTACTCACTGATAGAGGAATATATTTTCTTGATAGATGAATATTGGACTCTTTTGTTAACGTTTTTAGGTGTAGGTGGTCATTGTTACCCACCGGGTTGGTTTAGTGGTGAACACGTCTTCCCAAATCAGCTGATTTTGGAACTCGGGAGTATCAGCGTTCAATCGGTTTTAACGTTGGCTAATATTGGTAATATTTTATTAAGCGATTTGAAATAATATTTAAAAAAGTTAATATTACTATTAATAGACTCGTTCAGTTATTAGAAATATTTCGCGTATTTAACATAATAGTTGTGTTTTTACTGGAGGGGAAGGAAAATTTATGATATAAACCGAAGATGTTTTTCATCGTATTCCACTAATTGTCTAAGAAAATAATTACTTTCGTGAAGAGGAGCGAATGAGGCCTATATGCAATTTTAAACTGACGCGTTTTAATTGTTTTAAATCATTTAAAATCTGATTTAAATATTCGAATCGTACAGAAAACGGTTAGTGTATGCAGTATTCGCAATAAAGTTTTTACGTCTGTGTTACCGTAAATAGCTTACGTTGCAAAATATATGGTTTTATTAAAGGAACAGATTTTTTTTTTTTTTTAACCGTACTGAACCACCAATCATAAGCTTGAAATCAGACGAAATTTCTTTACGTAGTGTTATTCCACGAAAGGTTCTATAATTTATAGAACCATAATTTATAAGAAATGAATTTTCGTTACTCTTTTGAGATACGTCAAGAGTATCTTTCTCGATGCTGTTATTAGTATCCGTGATAACTTTAGTAATTGGTATCGCGGGAAATCCCGGGCAGTAAATAGTACATGCATCGGGTGAACTACAGTTAAAAGATCCATTAATTATCTGTGAAAGGATAATGCTTATACCTGCCGATTTGTTTACAAACAGCTTTTATTACTCAAACGTCTTTATTGAAAAATTCTTATTACCTGATTTTTTAATAAAGTTTAAGGTAACAGTTTTATTTCGGTTTTCATTTTTACAGAAAGCGTTCTGTTTTTAAGTTCTGTGCAATTGCCGTAAAAGTTTAGAAAAGTCGATAGGCTTTTTCTATATTTTGACGTAGGGTTCATAAACGTTTTTTTTCATCCGATATTTTTCTTCAGGATTCTACATTTTAAGTTTTTGTTAATATCGGTATATTTTTAATTCTCTGAAGCGTTGGGAAATTTCACGAGAAAAATTGGCGGGAAGTAATGTCCTTCAAAAAGCCGAATGTGAGCTTCTCGCTGATTTCAGTGTATGTAAACTCTGTAAGAAGTATTGTCGACTTCTTCGGATCTTATTTACAGGATTTAAATAAAATTCTCGCAGTTTCGAAGAGTTAAAAAGTTTCTTTACTAATTTTTTTGTCTATATCGATAGTTTTCATTATAAAGCGTAGAAACAACTAACTCCGGTTTGTTGGTTTTGACATTCGTAATCGGTTTGCGTACAGAGTGTGTACAGAGCGTGTGTGTGTAGAGTTTAACAAACATATTCTTTAAACTTCATCAATTTTGTTATCTGCCAAAGCGTACACATTATGTATAACATTGCTACAATGAAATCTGTGACGGGTTTAGAAGTCGCGCTTATTTTTAAAATAACTAGGAGCATGGGTTTTCATAATACCCAAGCAGAACAAAAAAATATTTCCTATCTAAGATTCCATTAAGTTAACTAAGGGAATTTGCTTTTAAAACTGTAAAGGAAGGTCTGATTATTGAGAAAATTCGATTACAGTTTTCTTTAAAACGTTGAGGCGTTTTGGACTTATTTCTTGTACTGAATAAGACAGTTAGATGACCGGTATATGAAGGTGAAACCTCTGCCAAGATCGACTTATTTTTTTCTTTCTTCCTGTTAGTGTAAAACAAAAATAAATTCGTGGTGCAGATACCAATGATTACACTACCCGTTGATAACAACGGGTAGATAACCTGTGATCTTAGATGGGTGTAGATTTCTTTAAACAGAAAGTAAACAAATAATTTTTTTTTACATTTTCTTGTGAATTCCCTTAAAAATAATGAACGAAAAGCAATAGGTTTTTTAAAAAAAACAGATTAGGAAATGTTTTTACACTAAAAGTATTGAATTTAATTTTGTTACAGCTTAGTTAGTATTACTTGACACAGTACTCAGATCATGTACCTGCTTAGAATGCATCATAAGATTTATATACATATTTCCATTCTGAGTTCCTTTTTATATTTTTCATTGAAAGATTGATTCTTAAAAAGCTATGTACTTGTATTTTTCTCGGTTGCCAAGTTGCAGTCTGTTGGCCATGGCCTTATTATATTAATTGAAGGCTGATCGGTCTTTGTAATCGCCAGTTACGTAGTAATTATTATATATAGATATTCCAATATTCAGCTCAGTTCCAGCATTTAATTTACCTTGATATACTTATAGCTAGACCTAAACTTAATTCTGTTACAGTTATTTTCTAGTTCTACGCAAATAGTTATTTTTTGGATAAGTTTTCATTTCGTTTTACGTTGTTTGTGCGAGTTAAAAACAATTTTTTCTTTCTGACTACAGACTGTACCTCTAACGCTGCTGCTGTCGCGTAGTTATAAAGGGAAAGTAGCGATCAGCCAAAATGTGAATGGCGGGATTTTAGCAAACGTCAACGTTTCGAGACTTCCTTAGTTCAAAAAGCACAAAAAAAAGTTATAGAAATTTCCAGAAGATGAGTGTACAAAGATGTGCGTACATCTGTCGGTTTTTATTTTGATTAATGTTTTCGGACTGGGTAGACGTAAATTCTTCGAAAACGGCTCAAAAAATATCTACGTATGGGGCATTGATGGCAATAATTTTTGGATAAAATTAAAGATAGTGGGAGGGATAGTTTTCGCATTTTTGACTTTTTGTGTAGGTGATCGTAGAAAATTGAGCTTTTGTGCGATAAAATTAGTTAAGTTATTCTAATAAGCTCAAATCTTTTAAAGTTATCTGTTTTATCTGTTTTTCAAGTTACGGCAGTTACTAAACATTTTATTTTAGTTTGTCGATCCAGGATGTAAAGTGGAATCCACATTTTTTTGCTAAAAATGTTTGTTTTTTTAGCAATTTATTCAGTATTATTTATGCAGTATAACTTTTGTAATAATAACGTTATTTGGCTCATCGGGACCAAAATTTCTTTTTATATCTTTTTCTCAGTTTTACTCAAAGTATCGCATAATTAAGTAATAAGTATTTAAAAACAGTAATGTATATTTAAAATAAAAATCTGTCAAGAAAAAAGCCAGGAAAGTTATGCGACCCTTTGCAGACTTTTTTTAAATTAATGAGAAAAAATATGTTTTGAACGTGGCTGTCACTCCAGTTTTTTTTTTTTGTTCTAACATGCTGATCTACGACCGTAATGCTTTCAGTTATTTTTGTTGTGATATTGCAAATTAGTTTTAACAATAATAAATTTAATAAGTAATTTAAAATGCAGTTTGACAATGCCGGACAATTCGTGATAGTTTTCTGTTAGCAGGTTTAGTGTGGTTTTGTTTTTTAATATCTTATCATTTTTATTGTTAAATAAACCGCAACTTTCCATTAGACCGAATTTACTTGGAATTTTTTACATTCGTAATCCTGTCTGCAACGGAATAAAAATTGAACCGGTTGCAGCGCTTGTAAGTAAGGATATTAACGTAATTTTATAAAAAATTTCATCGATTAATCTACAATTTTGTGCTGTATAACTACTACTGAAATGTCATTGTATGAAGCGCTATCGCGATACTCGACATTTCAAAATCACATTACGGAAGTAACGATAATTTCGTTGAATATAGTTATCGATAATAGTATCTGCTAATTTATCATCTTCAAGGGAATTCTTACCCTCATCGGTGCTACCATCCGATGATTATATCTACAGTAGGTTTTAACACTTTAGCTGCCAACCGATATTATTGTTTTCTACCGCAGCATAAATATGTTTTAGGATTTGACGTTGACTGCCATGTGTGTCATTATGATACAATGTCATCTCTTCTTATAGGACACATGTATCAACTCGATACACTGTGACAGCCTGTTCTTGAAGTCCTGTCTATCTATTATATAGGTGTCCCATAATGTGGGACATATTTTAATTACAAATATCTGGAGTTGCAATAATAAGTTATAATGCAGACTGTGGTGAATACGTACGTGACATTCAGCAGTTTTGCACACTACATTAAGTTTTGAAAATTTTGGGCTGTGTCTAAGCTGCAGAATGGTGCGGTGGAGCGTGCCAATTGGAGTGGCTGCAATTTCCCTTCTGATTTCTTCCTTTAGTGCATCAATTGTTTGTGGTTTGTTGGGATTTAATCTTTCCTTCAGGTAACCCCAAAGAAAGTAGTCTGTCTGTGATAGATCTGGTTATCTAGCCGGCCAATTGATGTCACCAAATCGTGAAATGAGGCGCCCGGGTAGTGGTGGCGGAGAGTTGCAATAGGCCGTCGTGCTGTGACAGGTAGCGCCATCCTCTTGGCATCTACATTCCTGGCAGACCATGATGTTCTAACTCAGGAACGAGAAACTTATTGAGCATGTGGTTATAGCGTTTACTATTAACGTTACCGGCAGAACCATGTCTGCCCTTGGAAAAGTACGGACCGATGACGCGTGCATCAGTCACGGCACACCAAACGGTAACTTTGACACTATGCAAAGGGTTTTCTCGAACCCAAAACCTACAGTTTTGCTTATTAACGTAACCAGGTAAGTGGAGATGGGCCTCATCAGACGAGATTAGGGGCTCAAGAAATGTTTCGTCCTCGTTGCACTTATCCAAGAGCGTATCGCACAACGTTTTTCGACTAAGTCTACCTTGCGGGAGCAACTGCTGTGTTACCTTTATCTTATACGGATACGGTGCAGGTCTTGTCTAATAGTCCTATGGACGCTGCTGCGGAGAACATTCACTGTCTGAGACAATCGACGGGTAGACTTGTTTGGACTTCGTTGATGTTGTAGACGTTGTATTGTGTCACGGGAACGAGACTGTCGAGGAAGTCCAGCGGACTTTTTTTTTTGTTGGCATTTCCTGTTTCTTGAAAGTTCCTCACTGCACGGAGGGTCACTTTTCCGGATGGTGCATCGTGTTCATTGACGTTTTTTTCTGAATTTCCTTTGTGCTGCGATGTTCGAGACTGAAAGTAGTGCGCCTCTAAAACGTACGCAATTTCCCTTGGGGTCCACGAAATCATCAAGAACTAGACACCTGTAACAAATAATGACAAAAAGGCTCACATGCATGGCTTTCAAGAACAGTAATATATGCAAATAAAATGTGTCCCATCATTATGGGACACTGTATATGCATCTACTAGAAAAGCTTATGTTTATCATCTGCTGTGGCCTTCTGGAAGTGATTAACAGCAAAGATTTGGTAATTTTTGTTTCGATTGGCAGCACTGAGTAGAACGAAACATTTGTTGAACTGTGTGGAATCGTATGTTTTATGAAGGTGTTTAAGGTTATGTTTTTAAATATTAATTTTTATGCCTAACTCTTACCAAATTAGGAGACTATGATGACGTAGAATTAGAAATTATTTATTTTTAAATAGGTCTATGATGTAAGTGAACTAAGTGTTTTTCGGATAGTACAGTTTCAGACGATCTGTTGTAATAATAGTACTATAATTTTAAAATTCAAATTTTTGTAATAATTGAGTGCGTCATTGTAAAACTTTGTCTTTTACTTTAGTTTGTTTTGAGGTATCTTTTTTTGGTTGTAACTTATTTACAATTTTTTATTGGTGAATTCTGTAGATTGTTTTCATTCACTGTGATCAGTTGCAATATATTTTTAATGTTATTTTTTATTATGTTAAAAATAAAAATATGTTATATTAAGCTTGTAAAAATATTATCATAAATTAAGATTTTTGTCAAACTAAGATGGGTGAACATTTGAATTCCCGTTTGTGTATCATATCGATGCATGAGAATGAGAAGTATAAATTTCTTTCTTTGTACCAGGCTATATGTATAAATTTGATTTGATATACGCATATGTGAATAAAAAATTGTAAGATTTTATGTACATAGCCTTTAAACAATTAACTCTGGATCAGATAAAAGGTAAGAAAAATCTCCTATCTGTAGCGCTTTCAGAGTTTTTACCCGCCCCGTAAACGAAAGACATAGCAAGGGACATTCGTCCAGGCTCTGCTATTAGTATGAAAATAAACTCCCGCTATTCTTGCGTTCAAAGTTTTTAATCCACCATCAGTAGACCAGTTTTTATAAATTACATATAATTATAAATTAATATATATAGTTAATATTCAAATTAAAATTAAAAAGAAATTTACTACTAATTAACTTATGTAAATTTGGTACTTACGTTCTACTAATAGAAGAAGTTTTAAATATGACACTAACAATAAACTTCATCACTTGTTTCCGCTGATTATTTTACGGCCTTATTGTATTGTGAACCGAAAGTAAGTCAGTTGTTATCTATAGAATCGGGTACGTACAAATTAAATAACTTTTATTATTTCACCGAGTGATAGACGCGATTGTGTATAGCATTAGCGGAATAAAAGTCAATATTTCAGAAAATAATCTTTTTCGGACAATGTCCCTTACAGAGCAAATATTTCATCAGCGCCTCCATTTTTAAAGTAGTAAGAATACGAGAAAAGATTAATCATCTTTTAAATAAGAAATTTATTAAATAAAAATTCAGTAAACCTTGTAAGTAGAGGTCGATGTTTAATTTGTTTTGGTTTAAACATTTATCCGTGAAAAAAAAACAAAAACATTTGGAATATGTAAAATGGGTTTTATTAAATTTTAACTTTATTTAATTAAACTAAAATATGTATTTTCTACCTTTGATTTTCTTGCTTCCCTAAGAGCAAGTAATCACCCCTGATTACTTGGTCTTAGGGAATCGGTATTCTAAAATATGTAGCAACTGTGTTTTCAACTCAGAATAATATACGTACATGTTTAGGTTCCGTTAAATAAACCCTGAGATGTCTCGATGTTTCTTGTTTGGATAAATCAAATTTCGATATATATGAATGAAGTACAAATAAATCTTGTGTACGGTCGCGGTGATGAGCTGCATTTAATTTCGGAATCTCGTAACACCTTGCGATAGTTCTTGCTTACAGTCGGATCCAAAAATATTAAATCAAGTTCTATCCGATTAAATATTATGCGCTTAAACGGATCGATAATATATCAAAACTGGTCTGTTGGATTTTCAAGTGGACATAATAATTTAGCCCTTAATCGTACGTAATAAGTTTTTTTATTTTAATCGCCTGTTAAAATTTACAGATGATACTTTTATTTAAATTTTTTAGGTTTTTGGTGAATCTGAAAAAGATTTTCCTCATTCCATATTCGGCCGTTTGTAACTCGCAAATCCATAATAGTTTATCATTTTTTTTATTTATATTTATGAATTTCCGATGAACAAATGCGATTCCTTTGAATGTTTTTATGCTTGTTATCAGTACATTAAATTTTTTTTGACTACAACTCTGAGAGATAAGGAGCATAACCATCGGGTTTGTTACGAATTCACCGTTAAAATTTAACAAAATTATTAGTTCAGTTTCAGGGCGGATACGCCCGCCTTAACCACCGAGCGCAGTTCACGAACTGCGCTGTCGCTTAATCCCTTTTTACCTGCTGTCGGGAGCATGTAAAAAGAACAACACGAATAGCGCACCAGGTCTGCCGTCAGTCATTACCCCGTTATTACCTGAAAAATATTTATATTTTGTTGGTTTTCGTAAACGTGAAAAAACGGATAAAATAATATCTAAAGAAGTTTAATTTTAGTTATAAAACATGGAGATCGGTCGGTAAAGACCAAAATATTTGACGATTCTCAGTTACGCGCATAGATTGTCGAACGGGTGAATCGCGCGTATTTTATCTCCGGGTTGAAGTGTCATACGTCTTGTTCGTCAAGTATGAACTCGCGTTGTTCAGTACGGATGTAAAACTGCTAAGAATAGAAGGGCTATTTATTCACAGTCGCTGAAGAACTTTGCGGACGTCCATAGTTACAAAAGATTTAAATACGAAAGGTAAAGACGGACGTAATCTGCTACTGATCGTTGGAAAAACGCGAACAGTATTATTTTTACTACGGAAGAGAATCTTGTTTTATGTAGAACGAAATGAGTGTTTATGAATGATATATTTCGTCATCGCGTGCAACACTTCTGTATCCGTTTACGGTTCACAGGATTGCAGTAAGAAACTTTAAGTATTCCGATCGCTTGCTACCGAAGAAAGTGATAGTTATAAAGCCGCAATGGATTTCTTATCACAAAATGCCTGGAAGTATACGAAGTATAGTTCACTTCAACTTGTTCCCAGTGAAGTTGGTGCAGACTTTGAAATAAGCGTTCACAAGCGTGTTAGCGTTATCCACGCCACACAGCTCTGATACACGTAACAGGATGCCATTTTCACCTAATTCAAGCTTTATGCAGCAAAATCAAAATTTAGGCAAGTCATTTTTATTGTACATTATTTAAAAGTACGTAATTCATTCGCATTCTTGCGATCAGTAGTAGTAAAAGAGAAGTTCTTCTTTGATGTATAGGTATAAAAAGTGCACACAAATAGAGAAATTGAGAAAGTGGTCGTTATTCGGATGGTCCTTTGGAATTCGCTTTTTGCCTCCGTCTGAAGTTAAAGATGAGCAACTTACGAGTATATGAAAGAAATTCAAGCTTTCTATGATTACCTACATTGATATAGCGCATAGCCTTTTCTACTTTGTTGGCCTACAACAGCGTAATATCGGTTAGGACTTCCAGTGCTTAATTCGACCTCATTCCACGCCAAGACATGACGTCAAGCTCATTTCACGCTTAATTTGACGACTATCGCTCAAGCATAAATGTTATTAGCGAAGTTTATTCTTACAGACGACCTCGCAGAATTCTCCGATCGGATTTCAGAAGAAAACAATTTATGTTTCGTGACAATATTTATACACAACTTACAGAAAAGAAAATTGACCGATACTCATACTTGAAGAGTGTGTACCCGCTTTATAACTACAGGGTCATTCACGGGAACCGGATGTTTTTAAAATAAACATAAAAAATTGAATATTTACTTTAAAAAAGTTTTATTGGTACTGAAACACTTGTTAAATCAAAGCATTTGTTACTTACTCATGAACGAAAAATTATGTCCGGCAAGTGATGTCCATTTTGGGCAATACATTGTTGTAGCTTTTCACGGTAACTGACCTCAATTCTTTGCAGCATGTCTACATCAATCTGGGTGACGTGATGACGAATTGTGATCTTTAGGTCCTCCAATGTACGCGGTTTATTGCCGTACACACCCAATTTCAGAAACCCCCACAGAAAAAAATCACAACTACTCAAGTCGGGTGACCGAGGGGGCCAAGGAATGTCGCCGAATCTGGAAACGATCCGTCCTGGAAACAAGTTACGGAGAACAGCCATCGTTGCCCTCGCTGTGTGCGCTGTAGCTCCATATTGCTGGAATAACACATTTTGAAAATCGATTCCCCGGTTTCGTAATTCGGGGATGAAAAACGTATTCAACATAGCAATGTAACGATCAGCTGTTACAGTTACGGCAGCGTCATTTTCTTCAAAAAAATATGGTCAATATCACCGACCTTTCCTATTGCACACCAGACAGTCACCTTTGGGCTATGAAGTGGTCTCTCGTGAAGCTGATGTGGGTTTCTTTCTGCCCGATACCGGCAATTCTGTTTGTTGACGAAGCCGTTCGGATGGAAATGGGCTTCGTCACTCATTAACAATAACAAATTTTCATTTTCTTCAAAAATGGTAAGCATTTGTCGACAAAATTGTAATCTCTGCTTGAAATCTTGCTCGTTTAACTGCTTCATGACGGCTATCTTGTAAGGATGGAAATGCGGGTCTGTATGCAGAATTCGTCATACCGTACTTGTGTGCTCATATGAAGCGCTGCTGAATGCCTCTGAATAGAGCGGCGTGGGCTTCTGACAATGGCTTCCTTTACTCGTTCGATGTTCTCCGGAATGCTAGCAGTTGGGAACCCGGTGGATTTTTTTTCAATATTGAACCACTTGTTCGAAGGTTGTTTACCCATCGCAATATTGTGTTACGAGAAGGGTAATATTGCGTTACGATGGATATTAAACTGACGGCGGAAATCTCGCTGAACAGCAGTTACGGATTCGTCATTTCGCTCAAAACTGTCATACGCGTACAGGCGTTGGTCTAGCGTCCACGGCTCCATCTCAACGACTAAAATGTAAATGCTCTGAACAAAGGAAACGTCAGACACCAGCCACGTGCTCCTCCCACCACGAATGCCCGAGTACAACCCACTTCAAAAACATCCGGTTCTCGTGAATGACCCTGTATTAATTAAATTTCTGTATTAACAAATATGACCAGGGTTCAGTCATTTTTATTTATTAATCTTTGTACTTAAACTTTTTTTATTCTTTGCAATAAATATTTTCGATGATTATTAGTGTTTTTCACTGTTATATTGCAGTACCCCTTGTGCAACTTACCCTTCAGCTCCGTGATTACGTCCGCTCAACTGATTCGACATTTCTGCAATGAAATTTCAGGACGTGCTCGACTTCTCTTCGTACGAAATACTAATTTGGAACGTGAAGCGTCGGTGTACGTTGAACTTTAACGTGTTGAACTTTAACGAAATTTTAAAATTAAAATGCATTACCTTCTAAATTTTCTCGTAATTTTTTGCGATGAAATAATTATGATTATTATGCATTTGTTATTAATAAAAGAAGTTTTATCAGTTTTCTTTTTCTCGCGGTTTACGAAGAAGCGTCAACATTAATGGCTCAAAAAATATCGAATAATCTTCAAATTGTTTGATTTAACGGCGTAGTACTGAGTTTTTAGGAAATGCTTTACGTAATTAAAGATACAGGACGTAACGTTTTGGTTCCCGATCCTAGAGCCCGAACCCAAGTGCAACTCTTAAGTAACCCTCGATTAACTATAATGTCAATTGTTTTGTTCCGATCTGTCGCTTAGTGGTAAACCACTAAGCGATTTTACTAAACCGCATATCAAGCGGGTTTCATGATGTGTTCGCGATTAAAAAACTTTTCGCGTTGATGTTTTAATTTAAAGAAGTTTAGTTGTTTTAAGTCGATCTATTATAATAATTATTGGTAGTCGAATACCGTCAGCGTTTAGTTTTTTAATATTATTTTTACTGAATACGGTTTTGAGTGTAGGGTCGAGCGATTCTTAATCGAACCCCTAACACAGGTGTAGTAATCCTTTAAGTAAATTGATAATTTTTCCATTGATGCGGCCGTAGGATTATTCGTCTTTGTTAAACGGTTGACTTAATTTATTGATCGTCATGTTTTACGTGTCTCCTAAGAAAATTGAATGTCAGTGGATGATTTTAATTTTGTTTGATACGTGTTAAGTAATAATAATAATTTCCTATAAAGCATTGCTTAGCTGCTTACACATACTGTTGTACATTTGCTTGCCAAATATGATTTTCTCGGTCGATTCCCGGTCGCTACCTATGACTTAAACAGTTTTTTTAAATGTTCATATTTAAGAAATCGAGGAGTAGCGTGATATTGAGGCTTCTAATAATCGCCGCAAAAATTAATTTGTTGTGATGTTCGCCGTTACGAAGAGTTACCGTCAAAAAATTACTACTGAGAATGAAGAGCTGCAGTATATTCACTGTTGTTAAACATGACTGCCTAGGTGAAATTTACTCCCTCCAGATGAAAAAAGCCAGCTCGGCTCAAGGACTAAACATAGTGTACGATTACGGACAGATTATCAGTATGTTTTTAAAAGATATAATGCGTTTATAAATTACGATTTCGTTTAATTTGTCTGTGAACGTCTTTATAAGTAGGTGGATGTTATGCGGTTTATAATACTTGTACTTAAAAATTTAATACGTAATGCTATATTCCTTTTCGACTCGTCAGGTTAAATTAGATTTTTCTGTGTATTTGTGTTATATATTCATGCTTATATTAAAAGTGGTCACGTAACATGTAAGAGTTAAGCTGGCTGCAGCGGCCACAGTTCAGTTCATTTACGTCTGGCTGCCTTTCACTTAACCCACCAGCACCGACCAGTACCACCAGCGTATCCTAACCGAGTAATAATGCAATTCTGCTCCGCTGTTACCCGACTTCAGACAAGCTTGTAACTCGAACGAGCGAGTGTAATGCTTACGATGCAAGATCTACTGCATCTTGCATCAGTTCCTTTTGTTCCACCTTCAGCTGTTGACTATATTGTTTCTTCCTTATTCTGCTTCATGCATACTTGATGGATTGAGATGTGATTTTTATTACATTTTTAATAATTTTCTTTTTAGCAAAAGTTTTCTTTTAGATGGGTAAAACAGACTGAATTTTGAAATTTAACTGCCGTAAAAAACCACTAATATGATTATCAGAAAGAAACTTGCCGAAATAATTCTTGTGGAATACTTTATAAGATTGTGTGTGTGTGTGTGTGTGTGTGTATGTGTGTGTGTGTGTGTGTGTGTGTGTGTGTGTGTGTGTGTGTGTGTGTGTGTGTGTGTATATAATTATAACGCGGAACCATAATATTTCCAGAATTCTTATAGAACGTTTTCAGTTTCGCATGAGGAAACCGACTTTTGAGTGACTCAAAAGTTTTCTGAAGCGCCTATTGAATTTTCTTGTTTTGTTTTATTTTTTCCGGATTTTTAAATATTCTATATACGATTAAACTTTCTAGGGATTCTGTTAATTTGTACCCGTTATTAATTTGTAGGTGTACTGCCTGATAGCCTATAAATCTGTGACGTTATAGGTAGATATTTATATAACGTTATAGTAATTAATAGATTATGACGTCTTCCTCTTGGAAATTTCTTTCCTCCAAGAAGAAATAAATTTGAATTCTCCAACACATTCTGAGCTGACCTCTCTTCCTCCTCCAATCGGGGACAAAATTAGAGATATTTTTACGCTAAATAATTTGCTAGTGTGTATGTATTTTAATATTGTTTATGTTATTTAACGTCTGCCTGATGAGTAGAAGATAAATAAATATGCGTTTAGAATTAATTTTTATATCTGGATAAACTTTGGACTGTGTATTCGTCTTTTACATCACATGTGCATCCCAATATTTTTTATATGCATTCTCGTGTGGACGGCATATGCTATATAAACGTTTGGTAATATTTGGTTCAAGTTGTATTAGTCCCATCACATAAGAGAAACTCTATGTACGCTTTTAACTCGTGCGAATCTTTCTCGCGTATTATGACTGTAACACAGAGAAAATCTTTTTAAATTAAACAGCAATGAAACCCCGATATATTAGGCTTGTATGACTGTGTGTAGCTTTTTGATGCAAGGTGATTAGATCAGTCCGTGTTACGAAGGTCTATCGTGTAATACCATAGACGTAGCAAGTGTTTTCGTTGCAAGCTCTTACAACAAAAAGATAGGACATGCGGTACAGATAAAAGTATGGAGAGCTCTTAAGGCAACAAACAGGTTTCCGTTTGAGGTGTATGGTTGGTACAAGACCACGAACGGTCTCCTGCTGTAATCGCACTACTATTTTCATTGTAAAATAGGTAACATAAAATTCAGCGGCTTCACATCACAGCCATCGTATTTTTAGGTTTTACAAATGTATTCTTCGTTTGGAAAGAAACTTTGTAAGAACGAATTATTTTGTAAAAAACAAGGGAGATTTATTTATTTATATATATATATATATATATATATATATATATATATAGAGAGAGAGAGAGAGAGAGAGACAGAGAGATGATGATGTTGATATTTATTTAAAAGTCTGTTAACCTAATTATCCCAATGGCGTTGAAGAATGTTTTTCGTTGAAAGACAAAAGAAGAGTAAAATTCTTCATTTGTGTTATCATTCTTTAGTATGGCTATGTCACACTAAACTGATAACAAGCGGTCATGCATTTAAAACAGCAGTGCGCAATTCCTATCTTCTCAGCCAAATGCTAAAAAAGTCCCAGCAACTGAGGTCATCCGTTAATGTTAAAGTTATATTACCGTTTTAAAATGTCGACTCGAGCAGTATAAGATTGCCTATATTGCGACGAGAGGCGATCTCATTTTTCAGGTTGTCTTATGAGTAAATTTTAATTTTGTTGATGAATTTAGTAACTTATGACGCAGAAGACTTTCTTTCTTTTCCTGTTTAGCGTCCGGTAATTACCGTTTAGATAATACTTCAGAGGATGAATGAGGATGATATGTACGAGTGTAAATGAAGTGTAGTCTTGTACATTCTCAGTTCGACCATTCCTGAGATGTGTGGTTAATTGAAACCCAACCACCAAAGAACACCGGTATCCACGATCTAGTACTCAAATCCGTGTAAAAATAACTGACTTTACTAGGACTTGAACGCTGGAACTCTCGCCTTCCAAATCAGCTGATTTGGGAAGACGCGTTCACCACTAGACCAACCCGGTGGGTTATGACGCAGAAGACTAGCCTGTTCCAACATCACGAGATAATTAACCGATTTGAAAACAAAGCGTGTAGTGGCCGAAACTGAAAAGAGCCGAGGCTAATCAGCTTTAAAACCGGCTTCCTGAATTGGATGGATAAAAAGTATTTACCTTAATACAAAAGTTGTTGTTAGATTCATTTTATAAGCATAATAAAATACGCGTGTATCATTCGTCGGTAATTAACCCTTAATTGGGGTGAACACATTAAAACATTCGTAACCGTAAAACATCGATTAACGGGCCTCGTATCTCCCAATCGGTTCGAATATTTGGGAGGTTAAACACTTCGTTTTTCATTTTGCGTACGGGCTTGCTTAAGTGCGGTATGCTTTTCAGAAATGTTGATAACGTTGAATTTAATTGTCTGTTTAATACAGGCAATTGTAATACGTAAGCTTATACGAAGATTTTAAATTATCGCTCTCGTGTAACGTAATGTTCACTGTGTATCCACATTATTTTGTTTTTTGATTTGTCCGGTACGTACTTTCGAATGCTTAACTAAACTATGAGGCTTATTGTTCACGTGCTAATTAAGAAGGCTAATTGTATTGATAAATTGGGACCTTGTATCGTGAGACCGCGGCTACCTTCCCGGTAAATTTTGTCATGTTCTTTTTTCAATATTCGTAAAGAATCGGCCCTTGTTTCAGTTCTGTTTGTGGTAACTGTTAATAATCTGCTAAATTCGAATTTGTGTTAACGATTAATAATCTGCTAAATTCGAATTTGTGTTAACGATTAATAATCTGCTAAATTCGAATTTGTGTTAACGGTTAATAATCTGCTAAATTCGAATTTGTGTTAACGGTTAATAATCTGCTAAATTCGAATTTGTGTTAACGGTTAATAATCTGCTAAATTCGAATTTGTGTTAACGGTTAATAATCTGCTAAATATTATCCTGTAAGTATAGGGGGCAGCTATCATCGTAGTAAACATAGAGGTTAAGGCATTCTCTGTTGCGGAAGAACCGTACTGTCTGTATAGAGTGCATAGCTTTCCAAAAGAGGTACATTGTAAAATATGCTGAAATCTTTTGCATTATAGGATGGCATTGATCCAAAGTCAGGTGCTCACAGCCAGGGTGTAGGAAGTATCTGTCCTGTAGCAAAACAAGAAGTAAGAAACTCTGCAAAGCAAGTCTTAAAGTGCTTGATTAATATTCATTCGAATAAGTTAACGTGTGGCCTAACTGATATTGCCATTTCGATGTATTAGAACAAAAAATAGCATTTATCATTGCCTATTGGATTTCTACCTAGTTACTGGAAAAATTACAAGCGGCAAGAAAATAAGTACTGCATAATTTATTCATTTACGGTTTACAAGAATTACTTAAATATTAAATTTAATTTTAATACCAGTAGCAGCCTTAATGCCTTGAAATGCGAAAATCTTACTTATTTCTTTTTACATATATATGTATATACTTCTCTGTCGGTAAGCGCTCCATTTATTCACGAGGTGTCTATGCACTGCTCTACGATGTAGTCTGTACGTGAATGACACCGTGCTTCCAATCACGTATCAGGACAGTTAGAAAGTTGTGCGTCGTACTCCCACTACCAACCGGTGCGGGTTGCCACCACATTGCAGAACCTCTTTCACACCACTACCTTCATTCTCCCACTACCACAACCATCGTCCTTTCAAACGGTCCGAACGTCCTTGCACCAATAAAACAATTCACAATTCTTTACTTCATCGTAAACTGTGTGTCCTGATTTCTTTGTGAATTGTACCTTAAAAAAACAATTTCAGCGACCACGTTTTTTTACCTTATTTTCGTTATTCAATTACTTTTACGTTAGCATCTGCATTTCTAAATCAACGTTTGGAATCTTTCATTTCGAAACGCATTTAACAGTATAAATTAGTATAATTCGCTGACAGTACTCCCCGAAATATATTCCATTTAAATTTAAATAACGTCTCCACCGATCTTTTTTCTACGCCTCACATTTTTCATTTTTATCTCAAACTTGCCATTACGGTACGTGGTTGTCTGAGTAATTGAATACAGTTGAAGAGACTAGTTTCGTTTAGGGATACCGATTGGTTTTTCGTTCTAATTTGAAGTTATTTTAACGGTATCAAAGACCATTTTTTCATATAACGCCAATTATCGAGGTTTTAATATCTCTGTTAAGATTCCTGGTGGTTTGTAATTTACTTAAGTGAGATCATTTTACCGTTTTGTAAGTTCCAATTTTTATGTTACATAACATGTCAGTTACTTCCGGGGTTGTGATTAATTTGTTCGATCGACTTAAATTGGCGTGTTGCATCTTTCGCTGGCGCTCTAAAGTTTTAATTGTCTGATCTAAAGAGTTTGTTTTAACTGTTTAAAAGACTGGGTTTTTTATATACTGTAAAAATGAAACTTAAATAAAATGAAAATTTCTACAAGGAACGTTTTTATCGGCACAATTTTTTTTGAAAAACAGTAATGTTAGAATTCCTAGAACAGTTGAAGATTGTAATTAAAATAGACGTCCGAAGATCATCTTAGACTAGTTACAAATTAAATCTCCTGGAATCAGGAACCGTCTCGAAAATCAAAAAAGAGTTTCCACGAATAAGAATCGTTAATTTGGTGTTAAGGCTTAGAAAAAAATCATCCATACCGGTCGACTTGCTGCTACAGAGAATTTTCTGATCTACACCTAAATTTATGCGGTAACATGTTTGTAAATTTGGTTTAAAATTAAATATTTTATAAAATGTTGTTAAATACTATATAATATATTCTAAAACGTTTCTCTGTAAAGTACTTAATGTTTGTTTGTGATGTGTTACGTGCAGGAAATAGGAGGAAAAGAAAGAAAAAGAATTAAATTGCAGAAATGGAATTACTAATACAATAGCATACTGTGCGATTAACCTAGCGGTATCAAATTATGATGTCGCCATACCTTCCAGGTATTCGTGTGATGCAAGTAGTTTTCCTCAGTTTTGAATTCTGTAGCGTCACTTAACCTCCACCGTATCTTTTGGCGCTGCAGCCACATGCATTCTATTTTCACTGATAAAATTATTCCGATTGCTGAAGTCAAAACAAGATTTCTTTTCGAGTTAATAAATGGCGGTTGTTGTGGGCGGCAAAATTCAAAGAATTCTCTTTTTCGACGGGCGATAAAACATGCGTACAAATTTCATTTCGTTCAGAGCAAGACCGGTCGTAAGATATTTCATCCTGTAAATATATACAGAGTGATTTACCACGTTATTCAGATATTTTGGAAGTTCATTCTACATGTAAAAATAAAGACAAAAGTACATATAAACAACATAGGTCCGGAAACGCTTCGTTAACGAGTTATGGGTGGCGAAAAATTTCCCCCAAATTTCATCTGTTCTAGTGAAATGAAGCCGTACAGAAATTCTTGGGACGCAAAAATGTAGGCTGATTTGATGGTTTCATATGAAATGCAGTCAAATTGAAAAAAGTGAACCTGAGAACGGTAACTTCTATAGATCTTTTAAAACCGGCGAAAAACGCAAGTTTTTACGTTTGACTTGTAATAATTTTGTAAATTGCCAATAAACAGATAAAACTTGTAGTAAATTTAATTCCAAACAGAATAGTATAAATAAAGTAAACGGAAAGCGAATAACAGTTAAAATGGACTTTTATTTTGAGGAGTAGAAATGTTTAATTTAACTGGAAAATGATTTTTAACTTAAAAAAATTAATAAAATTTACAATAAATTTCCGAAAATGTTTTCATTTACTTATGCACTTTGCTGCACGTTTGTGGATTGTTCTTGTTGCTATTTTTGTTCATCAGGGCTGTTCTTTAACGGCGCAAAAGCATCAGTAATACTAGCAGGTAACTCTTCGGGTATCCAACCCCGTACACAAAAATCCATTGACGTAAGATCTGGTGATGGGTGGCTAGGATTGTGAACAAATTCATTTGTCTGGGAATTGCTGATTTAAGTAGGCGGAAACAATACGCGAGAAATGTGAGACGCGCCATCGTGCTGGAAATACATCCGGCGTCGTGTTGCAAGAGGAACTTCTTCAAGTAATGGCTGTAATGCTATTTGAAAAAACTGTAAGTACGCCTCACCTGTTAAGCGCCCTTTGAAAATAAATGGCCCAATCAACTGATTGTGAATAATCCCACGCCGTACATTAATTGGAAATCGCTTTTGAAATTTACGTTCCACCGTTGCATGAGGGTTCACTTCTGCCCATGAGTGTTGGTTTCGCATGTTGTTTATGCTATTACTAGTGAACTGTGACTCATAGGTAAACAAAATGTAATTGAACGGTTGTCTATGAGCATTTAAGCGATTGCAGAACGCCAAGCGAAAGGCGGGTCTCCTGCAAGTAATGTATTTTTTTAAGGTAAAGGTTGTTATACTTGTGTCTTCCGTACTTTAGTTTGTGAAACTCTCAACCGGTTAGAAAGATGTCTTGTACTGACACCGGAACTATGCTGAACAGTAACATTATACTGTTATATTAATGTCATCGACATTAACATCATGCTAGAGAGAACGGTCATAAGGGTCCTAACACAAAATGCCGCACTAATAGTTCTTGGATTTGGAATTCTGCGGTTAAGGTAACGTCGTTGGTATTCTCAACAGCGGCCGTAGCACTGCCCTCACACGCCACAATTAAACTCCATATCGGCATATTCTTCATTCATTATTAAATTTTCATTAACCAACCAGATTCAAAACTGTTACGCAGTACAGCTGTTTACTTGTACTAACAGGAAAATTATACGAATAAACTGAAACTCGACATAAGCTTATAAAACAACTCAATTATAATTCAAAAAGACTTAATTGTTTGACAGCTGTTATTGTATTGCCAAATTAATGAAATAAAAACTTTTCCAAAAAAAAATTATTACTCTTGATTTAAACAAAAATCATAGTTTATTTAACATAACTTAAATATACCGTTACGATCGTTGAATCAGTACTATCCCGTATGAAATAATTTATTTTGAAACTTCTTTTATCATTTTTCCCCAGTTTTGAAAAATAAATCTGTTATCGATAAAAATCATTTTCCACCTGAATTTTTCCTTTTATTGTTCTAAATAAAAGTCCATTTTATTTAACTGTTATTCACTGTCTGTTTACTTTATACTATTTTGTTTAAAATTAAATTTCCTACAAGTTTTATTAAAGAGTTTTATCTGTTTATTGACAATTTAACAAAAAAATACGTTTTTCGCCGATTTTCTAAAAATCTACAGAAGTTACTGTTCTCAGACTCATTTTCAACTTGTCAGATTGAATTTGATGTGAAACAATAAAATAAGCTTACATTTTCGGTTCCGAGAATTTCTGTATGGCTTCATTACACTGGAGAGGATGAAATCTAGGCGGAATTTTTTACCACCCGTAACTCTTTAACGAAGCGTTTCCGGACCTATGTTTATATGTACTTATTTCTTTATTTTTACATGTAGAATGAATAATCTGCCAAAGTATATGCATAACGTGGTAAATCACTTTGTATATATCTGGGACCTTCTAAGCGAATATTTTTCAGTTTTAGATGTAAAAGAATAAATATTTGTCATCATTTTTGTAGCTCCTCAGTATCCATTCTCTACTGCGCATTTATGTGTGATGTACGTTTGTACAAAATTCTAAATGATAAATTTAATCGATTGCAAGTTAATTTAAATGTAAATTTCTAATCGATAGAAGTGCTACTGCTATCTTTATCTTATCGTTAGAACTGTACAAGTAAACGATTTAGAAACAGTTTATTATAGTTATCAGAAACTTCATTTTACTTAAATACAATGCCAAATTTAATATATTTTGTCGATAATCTAATTGATAAATCATCGGAAACTAAATGAGAAAATTATCCTTCTTCAAACCTACGAAGTTTCTTTACTTTTTGTGTTTTAGGGATTATCAATTTGCTAAAATTTATATCTACTAAATTTACAACTACTCTACTATTTCGTTGTAACATTTATTTTTGTAGAGTAGTTTTTAGATATTCGGCATCAAGTTTAAAACATCTACAAACGTTTTTTTGAACGGACGGACGAACCAACGAAAAGCCAGGCAGAATGTCTAGTGGTTTGAAGTTTTAATTATTGAATATCTTTGGCTGAGATTTATGTTGAGACCTGCCAGACGTCAAAGTCCGAAAATCATCACCGTCACCAGTTTATTTAATAAATTTATTATGCGCCAACTTTTTATTTTATTTAAGCGTAGTTTATTTAATATTTGTTATATTATTTAAAAATTGATCAGGCCTAGAACGACAATCGCTGTTGGTATGAAAATCGATCACTCTAAGTACGCGAAGGGTAGAAACCTACACCTTGATAAAGATAAAGAAAGGAGCTCATGGGATGTGGAGAAACTTTTTCGATCGCGAGGTAAGACTAGGGAACGCGTATAATTTTAACCAGACTTTCTGGTTTTATATATATATAAACACATGCCCGCGCGCGCACACACACACACTAAAAAGATGCGAATTGAGATCCTTCTTTTTTTTTAAATCGATTAAGAATATTTTTTTACTAATGAAAATCTGCATTATAGTTTATTAAAGTAAACGGCAGTTTTAGTTTAACGAAGTAACAGTAGTCAAAATTCAAATTTATGAACTGTGTTAAACGTTTACAATAGTCTAGATGTTTGGAAAAGTTATGTTTGTTACCCATCATTGTTGATTTTAAGTTACATCATCATCGCTTTTATCATCGGAAGATAAAAAAAGTTGGGAGTATAGATTTCCACTAAAATCAGCTGGGCTCAAAGAAGTTCACTACTTACGAATTAAAAATATTACAAAAATAATAGAATTAAATTTACGTTAAATAAAGTAACATTAAATAAATTAACAAATTTCTGTTTAACGATAATGGACTTTCTGTAGGACTGCGTGTGGGACTAAAGTGGTGAGTTATGCAAACGCTCGTGGGAGGCCAGACCAATCAACTGCTAACAAACGGGGTGCCCCTGGGACGCTGTATTGGTAGGTTCAATGGGTACTCCTATAATATCTCTACAAACTATCGTCCGATTTTCAAAATTCAAACGGGGTATTTATTAGTAAGTTGAAAGTTAACTTTTTCATGCATTAGGCACACTCTCCATCTAACAGATCACTGTTATTCGGTAATGTGTATATATAAAATTTGTCCGTTTTTTATCGTATCACGTGAGAACCAACCGACAGATTATCTCAGGGAAGGTTTTAAGCCATCGACCGAAGCCCTAGCTCCCTTGAAGGTTAAGATAACAAAAAAATACTCATTATATTTTCGTCCCCAAGCAGGGTGAAGTTGTGAATTAAATATATTCATTAAGGAAAAAATAGAGTAATCCTTTTATTTCATCATCATATTTCTGCCACCATTGCAAAGAAATAAATTGTGAATTTTTCGTCGTCAAAGATGTGTGTACTTTAGTCATCATAGTTATTTCTATCTTTTGTAATCTATTTTCTTTTTGAGGTTTCTGTAAAGCCTAAATAATTATTAATAATATTAAATTAATATTGTATGACATACGCGTTTTTTTATATTCTAGGAAACAAGGGAGTGTATAGCAGTGCCACTTTCCGTATGATCTAGTGAAAGGAAACGTAATCCAGTTTACAGGTTTTTTACTTTACCGTCAATTAACTGTCGGTTTTTTTTTCAGGAGGCAAAAAGTGATCGTTATTTTACGCGATACGAATATTCAAAGTCGTTCACTATGAAGTTTAACTTTGATCGTTATAATAATCGTAACGAACTCTTAAATAAATTATAAGAATCTTATTTATTTATTTTTAAGTATATCTTGTTTTCAAAATCCTTGATATTAATTTTCTCTTAGATTAGTTGAATTCCTAAAATATTTTTTTAACTGTAGGAAATCAGGAATTTTTTTTGAGATCGGTTTAAAATGTGAATTACTTATGCATTTTATATATTTTTTTTACTGATTTTTATTAAGTTGATTGATTGAGTTTCTTTTAAATTAGCTTAATTAAAAAAAAAGTATTGGAATTGATGTGAGAGTAATTAATAAAATAGCCAAAAGAATTTAATCGTAGATTTATATGTACATAATTCTGTTGAATCCAATTAATCAGCCTTACCTTTCTTTCGTTATTTTGTATTTTTTTTACCGTTTTCGCAGAGCTCTCAGCTTTTTAAGAACGGTTAAGTTTGTATTTTATATATAATCTGATAGTTATGTACTCGGTCGTTGGAGTAAAATTTAAGTAGTCATGCATGAGTGAAAACTCATGAAAATCGAATTCATTTTGATCCATGTGAAATCGTTTAACGGTTAACCTCTTCCGACATATAACGAAACACTAAAGTATTGTAGATTTACGAGGGCTGTTTTTTTTAACCTTCGATCGTGCATCTAAGTAAACAAGAGATAGGCGGCAACAAGGTCTACGCATCGTGCGATTGTGTCCCCCCGCACTACAATCTCTGTCATTGCCGGCTCTATTGCATCAATCTGACCCGAGCTACAGGCAATTGAACATGGCGGCTACAGTCGATGCTCCCATTAAGTGTGAGTTGTCAAGTGTGTGATACGTTTTCTGCAAGCAGAAGGGTGTAGCGCTACTGAAATCCATCGCAGATTGTGCCTTGTGTATGTTGAAAACCTTATGAGTGATTGATGGTAGTGTACTGGAACGGTGTAGGAAATTTAAAGAAGGGCGAACGCACTTCCATGATGAAGGTGGGCAAGGACGCAAGTCTTTCGCTGCTGTACGCCTTGTTGAGCGTGTTGATGATTTTGTCCGCGACGAACGGAGGTTTACGATAAGTGAACTTTTTGCAGAAATTTCAAGGTCTTTGCAGGTCTCTGTACACAATAGCGACTAAAGACCTAGATACCGGAAACTGTGTGCACCTTGGTCCCAAAAATGTTGAGTGACAATCACAAAACGCAGCGAATAGCGTCAGCCTTAATGTTTGTTACGCGTTACGATAATGAGGGAGAAAAGTTTTTAAAGTCTGTCGTTACTGACGATGAAACTTGGATACAGTATGACAATCCAGGAACCCTCCTCTATGAATCATGAGACCTTGCCGTTGGTGAGGGGGCTTGAGTGCTCAGGGATACAGAGTAGCTGGACCGAAGGTGCAACCATATCGGAGAGGTATCTGTTGAGAGCCAGACTAAGGAATGATTCCTGAAAGAGGGCAGCAGCTCTTTCAGTAGTTGTTAGGGGCGTGAGTCAGGACGACTTAAACGGCCGTATCAACAGCACTCAGTCATCTGAGTACTGCGCAGCTGAAAGCAATGGAAAACTACAGCTGCTTTTTTTCCAAGAAAATGTGGCTCTGCATTTTCACATATACAATAATGGAGGCGCTTTCCTTGGTAAAATATTCCGGAGGTAAAATAGTCCCCCGTTCGGATCTCCGGGTGGGGACTACTAAGGAAGGGGTCACCAGAAAATTAAAAAATAACATTCTACGAGTCGGAGCGTGGAATGTTAGAAGCTTAAAAAAGGTTGGTAGGCTAGAGAATTTAAAAAGGGAAATGGATAGGGTAAACGTGGATATAGTAGGAATTAGTGAGGTTCGGTGGGAAGAGGAAGGCGACTTTTGGTCGGGTGACTTTAGAGTAATTAACTCAGCGTCAAATAATGGGCAGGCAGGAGTAGGTTTCGTGATGAACAAGAAAATAGGGAGGAGAGTGGAGTATTTCAAGACGCATAGCGATAGAGTCATTGTAATAAGGATAAATTCAAAACCTAAACCGACAACGCTTGTTAACGTCTATATGCCTACAAGCGCCCATGATGATGATGAGGTAGAATGTGTATACGAAGAGATTGATGAAGCAATTAAACACGTAAAAGGAGATGAAAATTTAATAATAGTTGGAGATTGGAATGCAAGCATTGGAAAAGGCAAGGAAGGAAATATAGTGGGTGAATACGGGCTGGGCAAAAGGAATGAAAGAGGGGACCGACTTATAGAGTTTTGCACGAAGTATAATTTAGTAATTGCCAACACCCAATTTAAAAATCATAATAGAAGAATATACACTTGGAAAAAGCCAGGCGATACTGGAAGGTATCAGATAGATTATATCATGGTTAAGCAAAGATTTAGAAATCAACTCGTTGACTGCAAAACTTACCCTGGAGCAGACATTGATAGCGACCATAATTTGGTGATAATGAAATGTAGATTGAGGTTTAAAAACCTGAAGAAAAGGTGTCAGATGAATCGGTGGAATTTAGAGAAGCTTGAGGAAGAGGAGGTAAAGAAGATTTTTGAGGAGGACATCGCTAGAGGTCTGAGTAAAAAAGATAAGATAGAAAATGTAGAAGAAGAATTGAGAATGTTAAAAAGGAAATTCTTAAATCAGCAGAAGCGAACTTAGGCGGAATAAAGAGAACTGGTAGAAAACCTTGGGTTTCAGACGATATATTGCAGCTGATGGATGAACGTAGAAAATATAAGAATGCTAGTGATGAAGAAAGTAAAAGGAACTATCGGCAATTAAGAAATGCTATAAACAGGAAGTGCAAACTGGCGAAAGAAGAGTGGATTAAAGAAAAGTGTTCAGAAGTGGAAAGAGAAATGAACATTGGTAAAATAGACGGAGCATACAGGAAAGTTAAGGAAAATTTTGGGGTACATAAATTAAAATCTAATAATGTGTTAAACAAAGATGGTACACCTATATATAATACGAAAGGTAAAGTCGATAGATGGGTGGAATATATTGAAGAGTTATACGGAGGAAATGAATTAGAAAATGGTTTTATAGAGGAAGAAGAGGAAGTTGAGGAGGATGAAATGGGAGAAACAATACTGAGATCTGAATTTAAGAGAGCATTAAAAGATTTAAATGGCAGGAAGGCTCCTGGAATAGACGGAATACCTGTAGAATTACTGCGCAGTGCAGGGGAGGAGGCGATTGATAGATTATACAAACTGGTGTGTAATATTTATGAAAAAGGGGAATTTCCGTCAGACTTCAAAAAAAGTGTTATAGTAATGATACCAAAGAAATCAGGGGCAGATAAATGTGAAGAATACAGAACAATTAGTTTAACTAGTCATGCATCAAAAATCTTAACTAGAATTCTATACAGAAGAATTGAGAGGAGAGTGGAGGAAGTGTTAGGAGAAGACCAATTTGGTTTCAGGAAAAGTATAGGGACACGGGAAGCAATTTTAGGCCTCAGATTAATAGTAGAAGGAAGATTAAAGAAAAACAAACCAACATACTTGGCGTTTATAGACCTAGAAAAGGCATTCGATAACGTAGACTGGAATAAAATGTTCAGCATTTTAAAAAAATTAGGGTTCAAATACAGAGATAGAAGAACAATTGCTAACATGTACAGGAACCAAACAGCAACAGTAGCAATTGAAGAACATAAGAAAGAAGCCATAATAAGAAAGGGAGTCCGACAAGGATGTTCTCTATCTCCGTTACTTTTTAATCTTTACATGGAACTAGCAGTTAATGATGTTAAAGAACAATTTAGATTCGGAGTAACAGTACAAGGTGAAAAGATAAAGATGCTACGATTTGCTGATGATATAGTAATTCTAGCCGAGAATAAAAAGGATTTAGAAGAAACAATGAACGGCATAGATGAAGTCCTACGCAAGAACTATCGCATGAAAATAAACAAGAACAAAACAAAAGTAATGAAATGTAGTAGAAATAACAAAGATGGACCACTGAATGTGAAAATAGGAGGAGAAAAGATTACGGAGGTAGAAGAATTTTGTTATTTGGGAAGTAGAATTACTAAAGATGGACGAAGCAGGAGCGATATAAAATGCCGAATAGCACAAGCTAAACGAGCCTTCAGTAAGAAATATAAGTTGTTTACATCAAAAATTAATTTAAATGTCAGGAAAAGATTTTTGAAAGTGTATGTTTGGAGTGTCGCTTTATATGGAAGTGAAACTTGGACAATCGGAGTATCTGAGAAGAAAAGGTTAGAAGCTTTTGAAATGTGGTGCTATAGGAGAATGTTAAAAATCAGATGGGTGGATAAAGTGACAAATGAGGAGGTATTGCGGCAAATAGATGAAGAAAGAAGCATTTGGAAAAATATAGTTAAAAGAAGAGACAGACTTATAGGCCACATACTAAGGCATCCTGGAATAGTCGCTTTAATTTTGGAAGGACAGGTAGAAGGGAAAAATTGTGTAGGCAGGCCACGTTTGGAATATGTAAAACAAATTGTTAGGGATGTAGGATGTAGAGGGTATACTGAAATGAAACGATTAGCACTAGATAGGGAATCTTGGAGAGCTGCATCAAACCAGTCAAGTGACTGAAGACAAAAAAAAAAAAATCCAGGAACCAAAGAGCAGTCTAAGCGGTGGATGCACACTTCTCCTAAACAAGCCGAAAAAGTTCAAACAGACACTGAGCAACAGGAAAACAACGGCTACAGTTTTTGGGACCATAAAGGTCTCTTTTTGGTGGAATTTATGGAGCAGAGGACAACAATAACAAAGGAAGTTTATTGTGAATCTTTATGTCGCCTCCGCAGAGCGATCCAGAACAAAAGAAGAGGCATGGTTTTTATCTAGCAGAAGCACAACCGCACTGTGCCAAAGTTGACGCAAGATCTCAAACAATTCAAGTGGGACGTTTTCGATCATCCACCATATAGTCCAAACCTTTTTTTCTTTTTCCTGTTTAGCTCCCGGTAATTACTCCTCAGATAATACTTGGATGAATGATGATGATATATATGAGTATAAATTAAGTGTTGTCTTGTACAGTCTCAGTTCGACCATTCCTGATATGTGTGGTTAATTTAGACCCAACCACCAAAGAACACCGGAACCACGATCTAGTATTCAAATCCGTGAAAAAATAACTGACTTTACTAGGACTTGAACGCTGGAACTCTCGACTTCCAAAACAGCTGATTTGGGAAGACGCGTTCACCACTATACCAACTCTGTGGGTTATAGTCCAGACCTAGCACCTAGCGATTTTCACCACTTTAGAGAATTGAAGGCATGGTTGGGCGGAAAACACTTTGCTACCAACGAAGAACTTAAAGAGGCTGTCAAGATTTATTTTACCTCACTGGCGGCAAACTTCTTTGAAGAATGCACAGGAAAGTTGGTGTCACGACACGACATATGTCTCAATCGTTTTTGTGATCGTGTAGAAAAATAAGTTAGATACTACTCAAGTGTTACTAATAAAATCATTTTGTTATGTGAATGTGTCTTTTTTTATAGCCCATCCTCTTTTTTTATTGAGACGGTCTGATCTCACAAAGTTGAAAAAAACAGCCCTCGTAATTAAGTTTTAACAAAATACTTAAGTTTTTCTTCTAGATTCGCTAAGTTTGTACGTAACTACTTATAATATAGCTCTATGCGTACGCGTATAATGTGGAGTAATTGATTTTTAACGTTATCTTACGAGTAAAGTTTTCGTCAAATACATAAGCTATTCTGACCGAAAGTTATATGTGTTCTGCCTTTATTTCCCCTTTCATTAGTACGTTAATCGATTAGCTAAAAAAGTTTAGAGAATTTGAAGAAAAGATAAAAATTGAAGTTTTTTATGTTTTCTTACGAAACGTTTTAGGAGACTAAGTTAAAAGCTTGAAATTTATTTTGTGAAAATCGATTTAATACATCCATAATAGCCGCAGAGATGTTTATCGGACGATCTTAAACGAACTATTTTGTTTCCTTTTTTATATTTTTGATTTTTCAAAAGAAATCGTTTTTTTAAAGATCATCATCGACGGAAAATGTTTGAAAATGAATGCAGGACGATTTTGGAGTATAAGCCGCGCCAGAGCAATTGCAAATTTAGAACATGCATAAAATATGTCTTCTTTGAAAATTACTTCTTTAATTTACGAAATCTAAAGAAAGTTAATGTTTTATTTTGATCTCTGATTCATCGATTTCTAAGTTTTTGTTCTCTATATATAAAATCTGTAATATGCTGGTGATAGCAGCATTATTAATTATTCGTAATTATTAATTATGTTAGTAATTGTTAGTTTTTAATAACAAACTGCATTCGATTGTAGTCTCATTGCGTTCAGACTATATTTGTAGTAAATTTGAAGCGCTTCGTACTGCTAACTTTAAAATGTCGCAGAATATCTTAACTATATATCACTCTACTCGCCAGTCACTTTTTAACATATGCGATTATTTTTTTCCTGAAATTTCTTTTTAAAAACTACTGAGGGGTAATAAGGAAATTAAGTTTATAATGCGATCTACTTCAAGACTCTTGTGAAATGCGCAAAAATTCTGAAAATAATATTATAAATACTTACGACTAACCCTTTCTCATTGTTCTCGTTCGATATTAATAAAATAGTTTTAGATATTCATATTGTCGCTAGGATTACGGCAGCACTCCTTGCTTAGGTCACAATTATGTTTCATTTGAACGAGCGATGGAGAACAGGTGGAATTATAACATTTTAACAGTGTTATTATACCCGCTCTGTTGCAACAAACCAGTGCTTTAGAAAATGCTTATTTTAATTGACATACGAGGTGTGTGAGAAAAGTAATGAGACTGACTTTTTACTTATCAAAGTTTTTATTTTTTCAAACAATATTATCCCTTCAAAGTAGTTCCCTTGGGCAGCTATACACCGGCGGAGTCGTTCCCACTCCTGCTAGCAGCGCTGGAAGTCTTCAGCTAGTAGGGCTTTTTACTGGTCGGTCACAGTCTTTTGAATGTTCTCCAGAGTTCGAAAATGACCTCCTTTTAAGACATGTTTCAATTTCGGGAAAAGGAAAACGTCACAAGGACTCAAATCAGGTGAATAGGGGGTTGAGGAACCGTAGGAATGCGTTTTGAGGTCAAAAATTCCCTGATGGAAATGGCCGTGTAACACGGGGCATTGTCATGTTGAAGCAGCCACTTGTCTGCAATGTCTGGTCTCACGCGAATCACTTTTCCTGAGCCTTTCAAGGACACCTTTGTAAAACACTTGGTTGACAGTTTATCCTGGAGGAACAAATTCTTGATGCACGATATCCCTACTGTCAAAAAAGCAAATCAGCATGGTTTTGATATTTGATTTGCTCATTCGACATTTTTTCTGTCGAGGAAATGACGGAGTGTGGCATTCTTCGTTTTGACGCTGACACACGATTGACGAATTCTTGGTCATTGTCAGTCCTCTCAAGAAGATCAACGCACACGTTTCTTCGATTGTCCTGTTCTGTTGTGAGGTTTTTCGGCACAAATTTCGCACAAACCTTTCGCATGTCCAAATTTGATGTACGGTGAAAGTGTTTAAATTTAACTAACTGTTCACTCATCATCCTTATTGTTAAACGACGGTCTGATCTCACAAAAACCCTCACACGCTCTACGTTTTCGTCAGATTTTGAAGTTGAAGGTCTCCCTGAGCGAGGTTGATCTTCAACGTGTTCTCGGCCTTCCAAAAATGATTTATGCCAGCGGAAAACTTGTGCTCTTGATAAGCAATGGTTCCCCATAGGCCTGTTTCAACTTTTCAAAGGTCACATTCGCGAATTCTCCAAGCTTAACACAAAAATTGATTGCACAACGTTGCTCTAAATTCATATGCTCCATTTTCGTAACACACAACAAAACCACAACTTCACTGATGGCGCTGTCAAAAATAATTTTTTGGCTGAACGGAGTTGAAACTCGTACTGAGCATGTGGAAGGGAAGAACAAACCGGTCTAGCACAGTCCGGTAGACGCAGCGTTGCCAGATCGCTCGCAGTTACCAATCTCATTACTTTACTCACACACTTTGTATGTCATTGTATTAAGATTCGTACCGGTTAGTTCGTGTCTTAACCGAACAAGCCGAGAAAGAATCGTTAATAAAATAAAATAATGTATTGATATTGCAATTGATTATTTTATATGCTAATCGAGTATTATTACTATGAGGTATATTCATAAAGTAAGGGCCGTTTATTCATTAAGAAAAAATTAACTTCACTTTTCCGTGTAATCGACATTCAGTTCTAATCACTTTTCGTAACGCTGCATCAGTTTTTTAACCCGTCTGCATAGTAGTTCAATTTCCGGACTTCAATTTCCGGCTGTCTGGAAACCAGTTGACAACGGGAGTCTTGAGTTCCTCGTCGTTTTCAAATCGTCGTCCACCAAGCCACTTTTTCAAATGAAAGAAGAGTAGAAAAGGAAGGAAGGAGTAGAAAAGAAGTAGTAGATAGGTGCAAGATCGGATTTTATGGAGGATGGTCAAAAAGTTCTAACGAAAATCTTGAATCTTCTTGGTTAAGGCAGCGGTGTGAGGACGCACATTGTCGTGAAGGTGGATTACGCCGGACGACAGTTTTCCGCGTCGTCGATTTTGGATCTCACGTCTGAGTTTGGTGAGCGATTCGCAGTACCGGTCAGCTGTAATTGTTGATTTACGTTCCATGAAATCAACCAAAATGACGCCCTTTTCGTCCCAAAAAAACGGTAGCCAACATTTTTGACTCGAGTGCGGAAATACCTTAAACGTTTTTGGATTTTGGGAACTTGAATGGCGCCACTGCATCGACTGTTTCGATTCTGCGTTGGTGTAGGTTTCACGTTTCGTCGCCCGTAACAATGTTGGAAAACAAATCATCTCCATCTTGTGGATAGCGGTCCAAAAACGTTCGTCCTCTGCACATTCTTTGCTCTTTGTTTTGATCGGTGAACATTTTCGGTACTCACCTTCCACACAGTTTGTGATATCCGAGCTTTTCTGTGACAATCGTGTAGGTAGAGGTGCGTCCAACATGCGGAAATTCATCAACTAGAGCACTAATCGTTAGTCGCCGATCACATCGCAGTTTTCGGTTCACTGGTTCAACGATTTCGTCGGTCTGAATAGTGGACCTGCCACTTCGCTCTTCGTCGTGCACATTTGTGTGGCCATTTTTAAAGTCTCGACACCATTGTCTAACCTTTCTTTCATTCATTACTGTAGGTCTGTATACTAGGCACAACTCCCGGTGAATTTCAGCAGCTGAAGATCCTTTTGCACACAAAATCTAATCAGAGCGCGCACTTCACAACTGGCGGGAGAAACGATTGTCACGGACATTGCGGTCTGCATTCACCGGCTGGCAAACGACTATTGTTTCCAAAACTACAACTGCAAGTGCAGTAGCTTCGTAAATAGCTGATAGATGGCCCTGCATGTGTGAAAACCCGCTAATATCTAAATATAACCCGACGGCCCTTACTTGATGAATATGCCGCGTATATAGTTGATCTTTAAACTGTGCCGTTAACCTTTTTAAAAAATAAAATTGTTAAACTTCATCTTCGAAAAATACTTTTATCTATTAAGGAAACGCAATTTGGCTTTTAGGTTTCTTCTTGTAAGTACCGGCGGTATAATTTCTGTGCTCAATGGTGTAGAAGTCGTATCAGGATTATACGGTCGAATATAAATACTAAGTAATTTGATGGCGGTGATCGAACAGTATTTAAAAATTGTTATAGATTTAAAAATGGAAATACTGTATATATCGCATTATGTACGTTAGGGTTATGAATGAAGAGTTTGAAATCTTAAAACGATTAAAAGTTTGTTTTTTTCAACTTGTTTTGTTTGCTTTTGTAAATTGTATTCCTTAAATATCTGTAAAAGTATTCCGTAAGAAATAACAGAGGTCTTCTATAATCGGACTGAATTACGTGCGAGGTAAAAGTACGTAAAAATTAAAACATAACTAAAAGACTTCTTAAGCATTTTGTTGATTGTCTGTATTGTCTCTTTGATGTGACAGAAAAATACTGAGTTTCATCCTATCGAGTTTGAATTCTGATCCGTATCAAGTTATCGACGTCAGGATCTTACATACAGCAGAAACTTGAAACCGATATAATGCAGATGTAAGCTTGGACGGTAGTTTTTGTAGTTTTGCGGCTAGGCTATTAAGTGTGTTGGGAATAAGATACAGATGTAACTGCGAGTGTGAACGCATATTTCGAGGATATTTTCATTAATATTAATACTAATATTTGAATATGTTTTTTCCATTAAGTTAATCCAAAATCGCGATTCTAGCGTCGTATTAAACTGGAAATGGCTATTTGTTTTTCTACGTTTCTAAGAAAACAAAAAGTGCAAATTGTTGTATTCACTTTTTAATAATAGGATTCAATTTCTACAATAAAGTTAATCGTTCGCGAAAGATTCAGAAACACAGCGTTCTGATGAAAGATTTTGATTTCTCCTATTGTTTTTAGGAGGATGTGTTACTTCTGATAATTCTCTAGTTTACTTGAGCTACATTTAGTTGCCGCGACTTCAGTCAGTGTACATATAGCTATGCGAGATCGTTGGTTTGCCGTACCAGAATTTATTAATGAGAATTCCGACGACCGAAGAACTGTTAACATTAAAATTCAACTCGTACAAGGCTAGATCTCGATGTGCCCTACTCGCACATAGATGTGCAGTGTTGTAAAGTAAACTGTACTTCAATCCGATGCATGTCGCTTGAGCCTACATACGAACGCTATTAATAATATGTTTACATACGTAACTGTAAGGAATAATAAAACAATAGCGAATTAAACTTCACTTAACAGTTAATTGCGTAAATATTCGGAAAGAGTACTATGGTATAAAAATTATTTAAATATACGATTACTTCTCAGAAACGGAATAGATTAATGGTTTTAGGATTATATTTTAATCGCTTCATTTGTTGAAAGATAAACAATCATGTAACACCTTGTTGAGTGATTAAGAAATCGCGTATCCTCATTTATAACTTCCTGAATGTCATATATATATGTATATATATTTTATTTTTAACGACTTCGAAGAAAAGTACGGAAATACCATTCGCTTAAAATCTATTGCTTTTATATATATATATATATTGGCCTATACATAAATGTATGTATTTATATTTATTTATGTATGTATTTATACATAGGCATATATATGTATATATAGGCTTATTTATAAAATTTGTGGCTCGAAAATCTCCAAAACTATTTGAAATGTAGGTATGTGAAAATTTTATGAAGATTGTTTAAGCCGTTCTTCAGTTAATTTAAGATCGACTACAGACAACGTAAAACCTCCATTTGAAGTTACGTTGACACCACTGTTACAGTGGTGAGAGTGGGTTTAAACTTAATGCTTGTAGGGTCTACCCGTTATTTTTTATTATTTCATCAAATTACGGTTATAAAAATCTAATTTTCTTATAAACAGAAAATATATTTTAATAAATAAAAAAATCATACCTCTTTAATTTTCTCATTTAATTTATGTTTTGTTTATTTCTTACGCAAAATATTATACAGAATAAAATATCGAAAAATCTGTTTTCTGCGCGGAACTTCGCAAGATTTTTTTTTATCTTGAACGTTTCGAGCTTTTTTTTATAAAGATGCGCTTGATTCGGTTTTTAAAACGTTTTAAAAAAAATTTGACTAGTTTTTGGTTTTAGAAATAGATTTCGCACAGATTTATTGAAACTGCTTTCATTGGCAGTGGCAGTACTTATTTAGTCTAAAAAAAATTTCGTCTTACTTTAGCTTGTATTTATTCAAGCGCTGATTTCAAATAAAAGTGAAAATCTTGCATTTCAGAAACCAAAATCCACTCTTCACGCGATTTTTTAAGTCGGCTTGTGATACCTTTCGATACGACTTGTGAACACATTTATGTCTAAATCTTTCAGCGTTCAAAATCGAATACCGCAACGAACTAAGTAAAAATTTAGTTTATTGTATTGCAATTTGTTTAATAGTTTTTTTTTTTTTTTTTTTTTTTTGTCTTCAGTCATTTGACTGGTTTGATGCAGCTCTCCAAGATTCCCTATCTAGTGCTAGTCGTTTCATTTCAGTATACCCTCTACATCCTACATCCCCAACAATTTGTTTTACATACTCCAAACGTGGCCTGCCTACACAATTTTTCCCTTCTACCTGTCCTTCCAATATTAAAGCGACTATTCCAGGATGCCTTAGTATGTGGCCTATAAGTCTGTCTCTTCTTTTAACTATATTCTTCCAAATGCTTCTTTCTTCATCTATTTGCCGCAATACCTCTTCATTTGTCACTTTATCCACCCATCTGATTTTTAACATTCTCCTATAGCACCACATTTCAAAAGCTTCTAATCTTTTCTTCTCAGATACTCCGATTGTCCAAGTTTCACTTCCATATAAAGCGACACTCCAAACATACACTTTCAAAAATCTTTTCCTGAGATTTAAATTAATTTTTGATGTAAACAAATTATATTTCTTACTGAAGGCTCGTTTAGCTTGTGCTATTCGGCATTTTATATCGCTCCTGCTTCGTCCATCTTTAGTAATTTTACTTCCCAAATAACAAAATTCTTCTACCTCCACAATCTTTTCTCCTCCTATTTTCACATTCAGTGGTCCATCTTTGTTATTTCTACTACATTTCATTACTTTTGTTTTGTTCTTGTTTATTTTCATGCGATAGTTCTTGCGTAGGACTTCATCTATGCCGTTCATTGTTTCTTCTAAATCCTTTTTACTCTCGGCTAGAATTACTATATCATCAGCAAATCGTAGCATCTTTATCTTTTCACCTTGTACTGTTACTCCGAATCTAAATTGTTCTTTAACATCATTAACTGCTAGTTCCATGTAAAGATTAAAAAGTAACGGAGATAAGGAACATCCTTGTCGGACTCCCTTTCTTATTAGGGCTTCTTTCTTATGTTCTTCAATTGTTATTGTTGCTGTTTGGTTCCTGTACATGTTAGCAATTGTTCTTCTATCTCTGTATTTGATCCCTAATTTTTTTAAAATGCTGAACATTTTATTCCAATCTACGTTATCGAAAGCCTTTTCTAGGTCTATAAACGCCAAGTATGTTGGTTTGTTTTTCTTTAATCTTCCTTCTACTATTAATCTGAGGCCTAAAATTGCTTCCCTTGTCCCTATACTTTTCCTGAAACCAAATTGGTCTTCTCCTAACACTTCTTCCACTCTCCTCTCAATTCTTCTGTATAAAATTCTAGTTAAGATTTTTGATGCATGACTAGTTAAACTAATTGTTCTGTATTCTTCACATTTATCTGCCCCTGCTTTCTTTGGTATCATAACTATAACACTTTTTTTGAAGTCTGACGGAAATTCCCCTTTTTCATAAATATTACACACCAGTTTGTATAATCTATCAATCGCTTCCTCACCTGCACTGCGCAGTAATTCTACAGGTATTCCGTCTATTCCAGGAGCCTTTCTGCCATTTAAATCTTTTAATGCTCTCTTAAATTCAGATCTCAGTATTGTTTCTCCCATTTCATCCTCCTCAACTTCCTCTTCTTCCTCTATAACACCATTTTCTAATTCATTTCCTCCGTATAACTCTTCAATATATTCCACCCATCTATCGACTTTACCTTTCGTATTATATATTGGTGTACCATCTTTGTTTAACACATTATTAGATTTTAATTTATGTACCCCAAAATTTTCCTTAACTTTCCTGTATGCTCCGTCAATTTTACCAATGTTCATTTCTCTTTCCACTTCTGAACACTTTTCTTTAATCCACTCTTCTTTCGCCAGTTTGCATTTCCTATTTATAGCATTTCTTAATTGCCGATAGTTCCTTTTACTTTCTTCATCATTAGCATTCTTATATTTTCTACGTTCATCCATCAGCTGCAATATATCGTCTGAAACCCAAGGTTTTCTACCAGTTCTCTTTATTCCGCCTAAGTTTGCTTCAGCTGATTTAAGAATTTCCTTTTTAACATTCTCCCATTCTTCTTCTACATTTTCTACCATATCTTTTTTACTCAGACCTCTTGCGATGTCCTCCTCAAAAATCTTCTTTACCTCCTCTTCCTCAAGCTTCTCTAAATTCCACCGATTCATCTGACAACTTTTCTTCAGGTTTTTAAACCCCAATCTACATTTCATTATCACCAAATTATGGTCGCTATCAATGTCTGCTCCAGGGTAAGTTTTGCAGTCAACGAGTTGATTTCTAAATCTTTGCTTAACCATGATATAATCTATCTGATACCTTCCAGTATCGCCTGGCTTTTTCCAAGTGTATATTCTTCTATTATGATTTTTAAATTGGGTGTTGGCAATTACTAAATTATACTTCGTGCAAAACTCTATAAGTCGGTCCCCTCTTTCATTCCTTTTGCCCAGCCCGTATTCACCCACTATATTTCCTTCCTTGCCTTTTCCAATGTTTGCATTCCAATCTCCAACTATTATTAAATTTTCATCTCCCTTTACGTGTTTAATTGCTTCATCAATCTCTTCGTATACACACTCTACCTCATCATCATCATGGGCGCTTGTAGGCATATAAACGTTAACAATCGTTGTCGGTTTAGGTTTTGATTTTATCCTTATTACAATGATTCTATCGCTATGCGTTTTGAAATACTCCACTCTCCTCCCTATCTTCTTGTTCATCACGAAACCTACTCCTGCCTGCCCATTATTTGACGCTGAGTTAATTACTCTAAAATCACCTGACCAAAAGTCGCCTTCCTCTTCCCACCGAACCTCACTAATTCCTACTATATCCACATTCACCCTATCCATTTCCCTTTTTAAATTTTCTAGCCTACCAACCTTTTTTAAGCTTCTAACATTCCACGCTCCGACTCGTAGAATGTTATTTTTTAATTTTCTGGTGACCCCTTCCTTAGTAGTCCCCACCCGGAGATCCGAACGGGGGACTATTTTACCTCCGGAATATTTTACCAAGGAAGGCGCCTCCATTGTTGCTATGTGAAAATGCAGAGAGCCACATTTTCTTGGAAAAAAAGCAGCTGTAGTTTTCCATTGCTTTCAGCTGCGCAGTACTCAGAGGACTGAGTGATGTTGATACGGCCGTTTAAGTCATTGTGACTCACGCCCCTAACAACTACTGAAAGAGCTGCTGCCCTCTTTCAGGAATCATTCCTTAGTCTGGCTCTCAACAGATACCTCTCCGATATGGTTGCACCTTCGGTCCAGCTACTCTGTATCCCTGAGCACTCAAGCCCCCTCACCAACGGCAAGGTCTCATGATTCATAGAGGAGGTTTAATAGTTTATTGTATTTGTATACATTAAACATAACCGTAGTTGTCTACTGTTCAGATTAGTTTTGTTTTAGCATCGTGCAAAAATATGTGAATCAACCTCATCTTAATGAAAGATTTTGAAGTAAAATAAGCTAAAAATATTTAGTCGGAAACTCCTTTTAATATTTGGTACGTAAATTATTCGCTTCGGACGTTACGTGGATTTGTATTTTATTGGGAGTTATTGTAGATAAAGTTATTTGTTTTTTTATTATAGTTCATTATTATTTTTTGTAACCTAAATTACTAATATTTTTCTTGGCGATTGTTAACATTCATATTTTAAAACAATATTTCATTCGTCCGGGTCTGCTTCGTATGAAATAACGATTGTTGAAGATTGATGCGGTCACGTAATGAGATAAATACATGCCGATGTAAAAAAAAGTAATTTTTAGACGCCCAGGTATTTGGAGGCTTTTTTTATGTTAGAAAATTAATAAATATACTCGAAATGAAAATTCTTATAAATTTTGTAATGCATGTTTACGGGGTTCATTTGAGTCGAATGCGACTGCAGATTTTACCTGGTCGAGCCGAGGTACTACTTGTACTCCAGTGCATCAACGGTAATCATTAAACTTTCTTTAGGGAAAATTTTTTTTTCGATTAACTGAAACATTTTGTTTTCTTTAAACGTATTAAAAACATATTCCGTAATTATATCGAACTTTTGTCTTTTTTTATATCGGTTTGTGGTTCTCGCAGTTTTTAATTTGAAATTTTAATCGATTTTTTTCTTAACGATCTGTTTTCATTATTTTTTGGACGATATTTTTAACCGGTTAATGCTTTTTTTATATAAAACAGTCTTTCATTGTAACTACAAGAAATACATTCATACTTGTTTACACGAGGAAAAAGGAAAGTGTTTCCTTTGACCTACAGTTATAAGAGTATTACAACTTAATTTGGTTTGCACTACAGCTCAGAAAAATTGTCACGGTTTATGGACGAATTACTTGCAAAGTTACACTGAGGAACTCCTAGATGTGAACTAGACACTTTTTAACTGATACTTCATTCTCGTTTAATCAACCGTCTTCTGAGGAAACCGACTACGACTGTACATTTGTGTTTTTCTCTCAATTTGATATTTTGTTGTGGATTACAAATCGTCAGTACATTTTAATTATACCACATTTATATACGCTTGTTACTACTAAAGACTTAATGTAAATTATTGTCGTGCGTCAGATCAGCTGAAATAGCCTAATATTCACTTAATTGCCGGTTGTAAATTTTGATATATAATGATTTGTATTCGATCCTGGTCGTAAATTATTTTGCGAAAAAGTGGAATAAGTTTGTAACGTTTAAAAAATGTTTCCTTTAATATTGTAGATATAACACGATTAACCTGATAGTTTTGATGTTCTTTTTACGCTTAAGAATTAGTCGCATTATTTATTCTCTATACTGTCGTGAGCGCCAAAACCCAGTGAAGTCGCTTCTAAGCGAATGATGATAGACTAAAAATTTACAAAATCAGTTGGAAAAATATTAAGCGATCTTGCGCGTTTCACGACATGTAACTCCTTTTTTTTGGTCTGATATTTACATATTTTAAATATTTTTTTCTAATCTTCGGAGGTGGAAAGGTATTTATTATCAGGATTTATCTTAAGCAGTTATTCGATTGTGCTACTGTGCAGGTATTGAGAGACCAGGTGTTGGGTGAATGTATGTATAAATGTGCGGCTTTCAAATTTTATTTTTTGTGGTGACTATATGAGATCTTGGTGATACTTTTATCGTGGATTGTGTATTTAAGAATACGGAAAAGACCTTCTGTAGCGGTTATTTTTTATTTGTATTTTTATTTAAATTCGTTAGCAATCTCCTAAAACTATTATTATTTATCGATTTAACAACTTTTTCTTTCTTTAAAGAAAGTTTTATTCATCTATCTAGTCGACTTTAAATAAAAATATTGCTTGTGTGTGTGTGCTCTCAAAATTTTATTAAAAGTTTCACGGTTTGAACCGGTTTGTTCTACCGCGCTTATGTTTCTCGGACGATAACAACGCGTTCGGTTTTTCGCGTCAAAAAAACCTTATTCTTCTGTAGCGCTGTAGCTTTGTTTTTATTGGGATGTAGTGTTATTTCAAATCTTACAGTAAAACATCAGTATTATTATGAGCATTTAGTATTTATCAGTATTTTTTAATTGTTCTAACGAAGCATTGTTCACGTACAGGAATCTTACTTTTCAGATTTCTGAACACAAATATCTGCGTACAGTGTAGTAAAAATAACTTCAATATATTTATACGGGTGATTAGTATAAAAATCATACTTCCTTTATGAATTTATTATAACATTAATGGTGATAAAAACGTTTTATTGTTTTTTAAATGTACATTATCTGTGGGAGATTACTTTATCAAATACTGAAAATTTCTTCCGTCCACCTCAAGGTCAGCTCACGTCGTTCTAAGTTCATGGCCGTTCGATGTATCGTTGTCTTGTCGGTACCGTTGAATTCTCGCGCGTATTGTTTAGTTTTAAATCATCTAATATTCGAGGGCGCGTAGCGAATACTCTTGATTTCAGGTAAAGGAAAGAATCTGGTCAAATTAAGTAGAACGATCTGGGTGCCCATAAGTTCCTGGAGTAAATATTGTCAAAGAAACAAGCCATAGATTCCGTGACGTATGGCATGTGCCTTCCTCCTGTTGAAAATAACCTTGATGTAGTGCAATTTTATCAAAATGTTCAACGAATCTCTTAAAATGCGTTAGTACTGTTCGATGTTTTCCTTCGAAAAAATGTTACTCTCTACTGATAGCACATACCAAACTCCGACTTTCACTGGGTGCAAAGGCTCCTCATAAACGACTTGGCGGATGTTGCGCAGCGCTATTCTGCGATTTCACATAGCCAGACGAGTGGAAACATGCAACAATAGCCAGGATTTGCAACAAAGGTCATCTGAAACTGTCGACAATATTGCATATTTTATCGTTATCGGGTTACAACAATTGATAAACAGCCGTCATCCTGTACAGTTCGAAGCTTAGGTACCTTCGCAGCTCTTTTTTCACATCGAGTACGAGAGTAGCTCTCCGGATACGGATGGATGCCTTAATGACTTATCCGAACAGAACCTGAACGTCCACAGCGGTTTGGACGGACAATGTTGTCCGGTTTCACCCAGAAGATTACCGGTCGTTTTTGATTTGCGAACTATCGTGATCCTGTCTGATATTTTATTTAGAATCCTGTCAGATTTTATCTACTATTTTTTTTTTGTGGTGCTGTGATCGAGTTTTTTATCCAGCATCGTTTTACAATGAATATAGACTTTGCTGTAGTGTGTATTCCATCTCGAATCGTAATGATGACGCCGTACTAAAACGATAACAATGACAGGTATAATTAATACAGAGGAAATATGTGCGCCATCGCGCGGTATATACTTGAAACAGCTGCTCTAATGAGTTAATAAAGAAATCATTAATTTTATATGGTTCGGTAAGAAGATTTACATGAATCTTCTATGAGAAAAAGTAGTGGGGTTGTCAAAACCGGCGCTTATTTATGCTTAACTCTTTCAGATCCTTATAAAACGATCGATTGTGCCCGGTCGTTTTAGGTGACTAAAGAGGGAGAAAAGTTGTTTCCTGCGGGTATTTAAAAATAAGCGTTTAAGAAGATTTCTTTAATTTGGTCTTTGTTATGTTGGCGTATACCGCAGAAATTGACTCGTGATGAACGTTTGGGAACTATCATCGTATTCGACAACTTTTGAAAAATTTTTTGAACTCTTTATTTTGGCGATTCAAAAACAATTTCTTCTTTAAAATATTGTTTTTAATAAATAGCTTCACTGTGTAAGTCGGGCGAAGTAAAATATACTAAATTTGGTATTTAATTAAATTAGGTATCTACTATACTGTAGGTTAAACAAGGTAGCATTTTCTCCAGGGATAACATTCGAGTAGAAAAACTAAAATTAAGCATTTTAGAGTAGATTTTCCTAGTTTTTCGATGATATTGTCTTTGTCCTCTTTTGTGTATATTTTTTTTTTTGAGGGCTTAAAATTTTTTAAATACAAAAAAGGAAACAAAAAAAATTGTAGAATTTGATTTATCACCAGTGGTATTTTTAAAAATAAATCATTTTTGATAGACGATTATTGACTTTCTGTTGTACTACGGCATCGTAGTTTAAACTTTTACAATTTTTTTTATTACCTTTTTTTTCGATATATATATATATATATATTAAAGGGGTATAAATATAGAATATTCCTTACTAATTGGACATTTCAGTACCATTTAAGTAGGCATTTTAAGAATTTTATTTGTAAAAAAAACAGCTGCGGTGAGCCATCACTTTGGGATAGACGGGATCAGCTTTTAGCATCTTATTTTCCCGTCTTAAAGAACAGCCAAATCAACCGGCTTTTGACGCAGCCCTTGGGAATCCTAATTTAGGAAGATATGAGGACCATCCACGTTGTACTGCACTTATAAATATTGACACACCTTCTATTTTTCCAACGCAATCCGTGTTCATATCCTCTGTGGGGAATCAACCTTATAAATTTTATATTTTGCCTTACGATGTATCATAAAGAATCAACCCCAGCAAATGTTTCACTACATTCTCTCCAAAATAAACCCAGACGCAGTATTATACACAGATGGATCGAAAAAAAAATGATACCGTTGGTTGCGCATTTGTTGTCAATGATAGAACTTATATGTTTGGTCTACCTGGTATTACACGAGTATGTTCACTGCTGAACTATACGCTATAAATAAGGTTCTGAATATCATTAACCCTAAATACCGAAATATTCTTATTTGCAGTGACTCTTGTCGTTCTCTCCAAGCCTTAGAGAGTTTTTATTCCAGACATCTTATCGAAATGTACAATGGAATCGTTGAGTTAAACAATCGCAACACATAAGTGAGTTTGTGCCGGAACCGTAGCCATTTGGAGATTCCGGGTAATGAACGTGCAGATTTCGCTGCTAACGACTCGTGTAATCTGTTACTACTTCTGACTTTATTAATTGTATAAAACAGTCTCTTCAAGCAAAGTGGCAAGGTTGACTGACTGGACGGCTACTGTTGATAATAAACTCCGGCACATTAAAGATTCTCTGTTGCCATGGGACTCCACATGCAAAAAAACTCGCCTAGAGGAAGTGGTCCTCTGCCGTTTTCAGATAGGACATACGAGAGCCACTCACGGGTACGATGTCGGCGGAAAATGCACCACTATGCGTAAGATGCGACTGCCTCTTAACGCCACATCCTTGTGGGTTGCGTATGTTATGCGGCCTTACATCGCAAATTTAAACTACTTAATAACATTCGCAGTATCCTAGGCAATGACAGCAAAATGTTAGATCAAGTTCTGTTATTCTTACGAAGTGTAAATATGTTTCACACAATATAATATCTACCTAGTTCTAGTATTTGTATTTTTTATTCTTGAGCGAAAGTTTTTTTTTATTATCATAGTTTTAAACTTAGATAATTTGTTATCCGTGAAGGGGCCCTTTACACCCCTTACGGATTTTGTGAAATTTTTATATTTCTTTTTAAATAAATTTTTTTTACTGTTAAGCTGTTTGTGATATTAGTTGTAAGCTTTTCATGATTTTAGTTTTAGTTTTCAGTGATATCTTATCTGCGATAGCTTAAGTTTTAATTTTTTTCTCATGTATATAATATTAGTCGTAAGTTTTTAGCGATATTAGTTTTTTAGTTACATTTAAGTTGAGTTGTTTTTTTCACATTAATTTTAATCTAGTCTTAGTTTCATCCGGGCGATGATAACAAAAAAAGGAAGTGACATTTTAAAGAATGATCAAATTATCTTTGTAGTTTAATTAATTAAAAATTTACTATTAACTGGTTAGGCAAAAGATGCAGATTTGTAATGACGGTGTGGTTCTATTTTATAAAAGTTAATAATTATTGTTAGTAAAAAAATCTTTACTAGAGTGGGTATTAGTAAATACTGTATATGCTGTAAGCCTAAGTATTAGGCTCTATATATATAATATAATTTTATATTTGAAAATAAGTTATAAAAACGCATAATTTGTTGGAAATAATCATTTAAATATTAACAAAGTGCTAGAATTAATTATATCATTTAATAAATCATTAAAATTAATGGGGAAATTAAAATCGATTAGTGATATTCTTTAAAGAAATAACTCTACATCTTAAAGAAAAAATAAACGAAGGAAAAAAGAACACATGTTAAATTATTATGTAAGGAAGTGGACGGGGAAAGATTTTTTTGTAACCATGGAGAAAGATATCTTTTTGAGTAAAATATTATGCGTACTTTTATGAAACTTCAGTTAGAAAAGCGATTCCTTCCTTTTCCTGTACGACAAAAATCGATGGAATTATAAACATTTTGTTATCCCTCACAGAGTCGAATCATTGTATATAATTATAATCTGTTGCTTTACATTATCTGCCCTGTTCTTCGGTTGTAGTGCATTAAAATGTTATTTACCTGAGGCACCGCCTTCTCTGAAAGTAATCGTACTACACAGGTTCCGGTGAAAAAGATTTCGCTTGCAGTCCTGTCGACTGATGCAATTTGAATTTTATTGCACTAGAGCGGGCTTATCGTGCGATGTGAATCCTTATATTAGCTGGGTGAATAAGGCAACGAGAAACCATTTTATTCCTCACTTTCTCGTGTAAGCCTTGTGCGTGGGACGGTTGCTATTTGTGCTAATGATTTCGCTGTTTTCGGAAGATTCATTTTTTCAGATTACAGCACCTAAAAAAATAACTATTTCTTTCTTTTATTTGCCACGGCAAAGTCTTGACCTAAAATAAGAGTACGGTTTATAATCGTGAAAATTAAAAAAGGCAAAAATAATATGTTTTGTGATTGTACGTGCGTTTGTTGAATTTGCATCTGTTTAAATTTTTATTAATGTCTTTACTAAAAACACGGCAGGAATTGTCTTACATACTCGTTTATTTTTTAGAAAACATTTTGTTTGCCTAATCCGTTCAAAAATTGTCGTACCAAGATTGTACAAATTATTTTTGTTGCTTTTAAGGTTCAGTAAATTAGCTGTCCGTTGGTGTCTGTTTTATTTGTCACAACAATCGTTTGAATTAAATACAGGCTAAATAGCTATTTGAATTTTAATACTTATTTTAAAGAAATTAAATAGAAAAGCGATAAAATTATTTTTTTTGTATTGACTGCGAATAACTCAAGAGACGTAAAAAAGATGTTAGAATTTTTGGTTTGATTTCAGTGCTTAAAAATGATTATTTTAATAAAGAGAAATTCCTTAATAAAATATGACACTGTTTAAAGAAAAAGTTTAAGTTACACCTTGAAATAATTTTTTGAGCTTGTGCTTGCTGAAAAACTTGGACACACTAAAAGGACCTACATCGGTGGAGAAATTATCTTTCGCATTCACAGAGCGATCGAGTTTATTGCGTTTTTTATAACTGGTAATGTTTTTATAATTCTCTTTTTATAACAATTTTTTGTTGTTGATATTTTAAACTTTAATACAGATTTAGGTTTAGTCCATCTTTGTTATACTATTTGTTTAAAGTATTTCATCTGTTGTATGCGATTCAATCCTTGCAGTAGATAATTTATTTGAAATCTCTGCTTCTGAAGTCGGCGGAAAATTAAACCAATTGTTTGCAACTTAGTCTCTTAATTTCATGTAGTGTCCGTTTTAAGAAGTCTATATTTAAAACTCAATCGAAAAAGATTTTAGTTTTTAGTGCAGTTATACTTTAAAAAGTAAATTATTATAGTTTTTAATTTTTTTTTTAACTAAGCAGATTTTCAACAACTCGGGAGTTTGTTTCATCGTGACACTATTTTTGCTGTACTAAACGTGCTATGAATTACATAGTGAACTGTGCCAAATAAAAAATATTTTTGAAGCTAAATCTCTTTCCTGGCTAGAGAATCAGAACCATGTATTGCCCGTATACTTTCGCTATTAGAAATCATACCTATTTTACACATATAAAAAAAGCGAAGAATTACTTTTTCGCTCGATGCGCCGATAATTTATTGTAGATCGATTGTGGCGTGGGTTTTTTCTTATATTTCGTAAAATATTTGGTAAAATTATATTTCGCTTAAACTATATTATAGTTACAGCTTATTTACTCGCCCTTTTTCTCTTTAATCGATTCGGTTAATTATTTTTATTTCAGTGTTTATTTTTTTTAATTTGTAATATGTTATTAATGTTTCGGTAGGAAAATAGGTATTTTTTTGACAATCTAAAACCTTTCGTGCTTGTTTGTAGGAAGTTACTAAGAGGAAATGTTATTTCCGGTTCAGTTAAGTTTCTTATCATACTCAACCGACCCGTGAGTATAAGCTTATACTGTACGACGCTGCCGAATATATTTAATTGTAATTATCTTATTCTTAGAATTGGTCTTTTTTAATGTACGCTTGAGTGGAATTAAGCAGTCTGTCAGTTTGATTATTCGCTATTGGAAGCCGGTATCCGTGATTCTTCATTACGCCCAGACCGGTTGTACAAAGCGCGAGCTGTTTTCTTGCAATTTAAATGTCAAGGAGAAACGTAGGCCCCGCGTACAGTGCAGTCGATCCTAGCGACAGTGTTTTAATCAAGACGATCATAGAAATCTCCCCGTACATCTGGTGTGCCGCATCGGCTGATTTTCGGCACCGAGTTAACTGCGTCGCACTGTTTACTGCCTGGTCTATCGTGACCGTAACGTGATGGCTGAAAATCTGTTTTAATGATATCATCTAATACCTGTTAATATGGCGCTCGACATCGTTTTCCAATGTCTTTGCTTTTTGTTATTTGTTTTGTAACTTATTTCTTTGTCTTCTGGTAGTGCTTTATTTAATGCTGTTTGCTATCTAACTTTTCCATTGATTATTTTGTGTAAAATCCAGATAGATTTATTTTCATTATGAATGTTTCTGATAGGTTTTAATTCAATTTTTAGGGGGTAGAAATTTCTGCACTCCAAAATTTCGTTTACATACTTTAGATGACGCGAACATAATAATCGAAATCCTGGCAAATTCTATTATTATGAAATATATTTTAGAAATTAATATCGATTTAAACGTGAATAGATCACCGGTATTTGCTTATTAATATATTATTTGCTAATTAATTTATAGTGAAGTTGCGATGAAATGTTACACGGAATAAACGTTTTCTTAAACCTGAATGCTCCTTTCGTTTTCAAAATTGAATTTTTTAATAGATTCAGTTCTGTAAATAAAAAAGGCGGACAAATATTACAACCGATTCTCAACGTAGATTTCATCATTTTAACGCAGTACTTGCATGTAGTGTTGATAAAAGGGTGATTTTTTTTATTCTGTAGAAAAAAAATTATATATTGTATAATGAAAAGGTGAGGTTTATGATTCCGTAGATCTGCGACAGATTTGTTTTCGCACATTATAATCGCGATTATAACGCTTACTTAATCACAGGTTTCGTTCCTTGACTAACACGACGACGAACGTGAAAATCTGCTTTTGATCTGTGTTTTCTGCACTTTTATATTATTTTCTTACTTTAACAGTGACACCGATTAATTTAACTATTTTTGTTATCGACCTTTTTATCCGCTGTCACATGAAATCTTACGCTCTGTTAAATTATTGAATCTTTCAATTTATTTCAGATTTTGTTGTAATATTTATTTTATATATTTGTTTAGAGGATTGATTCCTCGAAATTCCAGAGAATAAATTCAAACGCAGACTTACTTAAAAGTATTGAAGAATTCCATGACTACCGGGAATCGAACCCGGGTCTTGGCGTAACTAGCTGTTTTTCGGTATAAGGTTTTAATTGTCGTAAAGCAGAAAATTTCTCTTCTTGTGAGTTATTTTACCGCCTCTTATTCTTCTTATCCGCTGGAGGAATTGGTCCATAGATTTACAATTTTCGATTAATAGAGCCTTCAGTTTTGAGCAGCGCTTGCAAATGATAAGTAAGGGTGGAGAAAGTGTGCTTCCGGTCATAATTAAATTTATTAAACATTACTCTTGTATAAAATATTTTACGGTGTCCTTTGGTGAAGAGCAGGTCATTTCTCACAGTACCGGTTTGAAACCGTCGCGCACAGGATTATCGATTTAAAATATTTGGCATTTCACAATGCAGTAAATAAAAAAAATAGAATATTTTTATATATATATAAAAACATTTCGGGATTTCTAAAATAATAAACTTTGTAATAAATACGAATAACATAAAAGTCTGTACAACATCAAAATTATACAGTCATTAATAACATTTCTTCTTATTAATTTTGAATGCTGGTAATTGAAAGATTGTGTTTTATTTTATTATTACATCCTGAAAGTGTAATTGAACATTTATTTTAACGAGAAAGTTGAAAATCATTAAATGTCAGGTGATAATTGTAGGGCCTAGTTACGTCCTTGTCAAGATAAAGTGCAGGGAAACGGTAGAACACAGAATTCAGTGAACATAGAAATTGACATGCACGAATCTAAGCAGTGTGTCTGCAGGTTTTGTGTGTAAATTAATGTGCACTATATTATTACATGTGGAGAATCGTGTTAAGATCTTTTGTTTGAAAAAATTGAGGCCGGCTACCTAGCTAGGATTTTTTGACTTGAAGCGCGCCCAGTAAAACCTGGTCCGGTTAGATTTCTTTCTCTTTAATCACTGTGTGGATCGGGCACAACTCGCGCGGCTGGCAGAACATTGGTTTACTCGAAACGTGCATTCGTTTACGGTTCGTTTTTGTAGTCGGATGGTGTTCTTAGTAAATATGAAATAAGAATATGTATTTTTTCCCTTTCATCGTAGAAAATATAGAAAGGAGTTTAAACAATATCTATGTAATGGAAATTTTTCTCGCTAGAGACTGTAACAAGTCGATCATAAGAACTAGCGATCTCCTTAGCTTATTCTGACGACATGTATGAATACGCAGTATATAAACAATCGCATATCGGCATCAAAAACTCCAACTCTAGTCGATCGCCTGCTTCAAATTATTTATTTTCTGTACTAAGGCGAGCAAGATATATCTTCCAAACGCAGTATATCCTCCTGACAATAACCAGATTATCAAACGATAATAAACAGTCGAGCTGTTATAACATTTGTCTACTTTCACCGATGGGTTCCTGCTACTACAACTACTTTCTTCGATGTTGCCTCGGGCAAGGACATTCTACTCGGGAACCTGACATAACGTAATATTCCTGTATTAATACACCCTATGCGAGTTATTACTTGTGCGCTCATTCAGATGTCAACAGTTACTGCTTTTGGTATTTAAACTATCGGTACGTCAATTATATAAATTTATCGTCAAGTAAGTTATTGTTATTATTTATTATAGCCTCAGACATCAGACACTTTTTTCAACCTTGTTATCGCAATATCAAAATACTCCCTCTACAAGCGCGCGCGCGCGCACACACACACACACACACACACACACACACACACACACACACACACACACACACACACACACACACACATACATACATACATACATACATACATACATACATATATATATCTCACTGTGAGTGAGTGAGTGAGTGAGTGAGTGAATATTTTACTTTTTTTTGGGTTAACCAATCAACAAACTTATAAATCCAATACATTACATTTCACTTATAATTCTCTGAGCTTCCACAGGTGACAATACACATTTATACACACATCATACAAAGTTCTCTTATATACTGTAAGGGTATATGCAAGAGAATTTTGTATAATGTGTGTATGAATGTGTAGTAATGTTAAGCTTAGAGAATTCTAAGTGAAATGTAGTGTATTTAATTTATAAGTTTGTATAGTTGATCGGTTAACCCAAGAAATTAATAAAGATAACATTTTTAAGTAAAATATGTCTTGTTATTATATTTAACTGTATCCAATCAAGAGGAAAATAAACTTAAATAAATTATATTTAAGTTAATATTCATATAAATATATAAATAAACAGTGATGATAAAGTTAACTATGTGTATGTAATTCAATGTATCCCATTTTTTACAAGTTAGAAGAATGCGATTTCGAGGTTCTGAATTCTGAGTACGTTTTCCGTCTTCAGAATTATTAATTAAATAAATACGTATGTAATATTTATTAAATGGTACTGAAGATGGAAGAGTCCAAAAAAAGCATTCTTTCAATTTGTAAAATAAGATAAATTAATATGTGAATGTTTATTCATAAAAAAATAGATATAATTATAAAGAAAGGTAACATTTTTGTGGTGATCTTATGCTTTGCTCACAACTAGTTGTTTTTACTCAAATAAAAAACTAAAATGAAAGGATTTTCTCTTCATTATATCGGTTTTTATCCCTTCAACTTAATTGAAGAGGTAATTCCTACGGAAGTGAATTTATTGATGAGGTTCGTATATCCTTGTGTTTGGGGATTAACTTTAATTAATTTTTTTTTGCGACTTTTACTTCTTAATGGGGTACAGTTATGGAAAGTTTGATAGGGTTTTTTCTTAATATATTCATGTTCGTCGACAGTTTTTGTGTTCACATTTCTGTTGAACGTTTTCGCTTTGAAAATTAAAATTATTTAAGTTCAGCATCTCCCAGAACTACATTATTAATATGAGTAATTTGCAGTTGTTTACAATATTAACTCTGGAAGCGCAGGCGCATACATCAATAGTATCGCTAGAGACTGTTGTGTGATCGGTTGCGTAACGTTAGATAGCAGCCGGGTATAGAAGAATCGAGTGACGTCGGCCTAGATTTGTGAGTGTGGCTGCTACGCCACCGCAAGAATTGTTCTACTTAGGTTCTCACCTTACTGATTCTGCGGGGATTGTATTTTACTAGTTCAACTGAACTAAACGTTAATCACTTTATTGAACAGATTCTGAAAGTATTGTAGATTGTACTCTTTTATACAGTCTAATAATCGTCTATAATACAGTCTAAAATTTGATAAACTGGAACGTCCCCTTGTTAAAAAAAATTAATTTTACAATATTAATATGAAAAAAAAGTATAGTTTTAAATAACGTGGAGTTCGTCCATCGGGAGTATTGTATTTTTTATTATTATAAAATTACAGATTACTTAATATGACGATAAATAAGCCAGAAAAGGACTGAGGTCGGAGCGCAACACATTTTTTAATATGCCGTGATGGCTAGAGTTCGATTTAAGAATTTTCTTACGCTGTGACTGTGGCGTAGCGGCTGAACAAAGGCTCGGGAAACGAATATTTATGAAAAATATAATTATTAACCTATCTTATGTGAAATAAAAAAATTACAATGTATAAATGGAAAACGGGAAGAAATAAAATACGTCTGGCGCTATATAAAAAAAAATTCTTGGTTTTAATGATTCGATCTGCTGACCGTGGACTAAGATAAGAGTATTTATTATTTGTAAAGTACAAAATTTTGTGTCGGTCGATGATTCAAAAAGTTAGATTTTTGCTGTAAATAATTTACGCCTCTGGTGACAAAACATTTAATGAAAATAAAAATATACTTTTACGATGTTTTTATACGATTTAAACATCTTTCCGTATCGTATACAAAATTTGAAAAGGATTAAAACTTGACGTAAAGAAAAATGAAAAAGATCAAATTAATCGTTAGAAAATTTTAAAAACAATGAAACTTGATGAAAATCGGGCCAGTATTTAATTAGATGGTTAAGTGTGAAAAATTTAAGCAATTATAACAAAACTTAAATAAAATATTAATCGCGATAACATTTTGAATAAATAACGTATAACATCGTACATAGAAATGTATTTATGCGTAGAACATTAGCTATCGCGAACCGCCTCTCGTGCTTTATTTTTCCAGAACAAAAATGTTAAACCCCTAAAATATAAAAAATTTGGAAATCTAACCGCTCGATGTACAAGCACACAACCTTAGAAGAAAAAAAAGAATTTTGGTTCACGGTCGTAGTCGAATTTCAAGTTTAAGAGTTACGTGACTAAAACTTTAAGAGGGTCAAAGAGTTTACCCAATTTTTATTAACGAAAATTTTTATATAACATTTATTTACTTTTAACTTTTATTTTTTCGAAACGTATACTCTACTTAAAAAAAAAATAAAAAATAAATTTTAATCAAAATGGGAAGACCCGTCCAAAATGAGGCGCTACAAAATAAAACGCTTCGAACAGAAACTTCAAATTTTCTGATTTAACGATCTAATCAGTTCTGTATAGCATATTCGTGCATGTCTGATCAGGATTTAATGGCGTATTTCGGGGTTTGTGTGCGAGTGAAATCATGTCGCTTTGGAATAGTATGTTAATTCGATTTTGTCCGTGTTGCTCCAGATCGGCTATCCAGATTTTCAAGAAGTGTTAAATAATTCGACTCCATCGTGTAAGAGATCCTGCTTGTGTGCCGATTTAAAGAAAACAAAAATGCAGACTTTAATGAAATTTTCTCAGATTCGAAAGTAAAATATATTTGAAACTCCTTTACGTGTCGTTATCAAATAAAAATATTTTAAATAAAATTATATTATTAATGCTTAGAGCTTCTTAATAGCACTGCGGTAAAGATTTATTTATGTAAAAGATGCTACCGATAATTACAAAATAATATTTAATATACACAAAGTAGTTAGTTATTATAATACGGTATTTAAATACGGTGTATCCGTAAATAATAGTGGAGTTTTAAATGGTTATAGCTTCGGAACGAAGCATAGAGAGACGAACTGTACGTTAAATGAAAGAGAAACATTCCAAGTGTATGTATGCGAAAGCTAGCGTATTGCGTTTCCAGTACACGCAAGTTGCTCGACGGCGTTAGGAAGGTTCAATGTATGCCGTGGCTTGCTATGTTTTAGTCAGTTACACGTATTTAGATTGAATATTATCATGTGTATAATGAAGAACCCCCCCCCCCCCGCATGAAAATAACATTCGGCAATGGGACAAACTACTCAAAGAAAGGCAGCCTACTGAAGCACATGTTCAGGACGGCCATCAGTGACGGATGAAACGATTGAAGCATTGCGTACAAGTTTCTTGCGTAGCCCAAGAGATCCTTGTGGAAGTGTTCTAGACAGTTGGGCATTTCTAAAATATCTGCTCACAATGTGTTAGATGGTTGCGTTTCACTGCGTGAAAAATTCAGGTGTTACAACTTTATCCACATGACGAAGTGAAGCTATTTCATTTTGTTGTAGACATTCTGGCTAGGTTAGACCAGGATATGATTTTTTTAAACAAGTTCTTTTTTTAGCGATGAAGCAACGTTTCATATTTCCGGACGAGTACATCGGTATAATGTTAATATACGATGTACTGAACATCCACATGCAATTATTGAACATCAACGTGACAGTGAAAAAGTGATTGTGTGATGCGCTATCGGACGAGACAAAGTTATTTGCCCCTTTTTTTGCTGAAAAAAACAATAACGGGGAGCACCTTGCTATATATATGTTGAAGGGTATGCGGCGTTCCAAATACTTAAGAATTTCATTTTCCAGTTAAATGGAGCTTCTCTACATTTTCCTGCAATTGTGCAGGATTTTCTTAACGAAACATTTCCTCAGCGATGGTTCGGACGAGAAGGGTGGATTTTCTGGCCCCCATGATCTCCAGACCTTACCTCCATGGATTTCTATTTTTGGGATTATGTAGAAAAACAAGTGTATTCCGTTCAAGTTGGAAATCTGAACCATTTAAAAGAAAGGCTCACTGAAACTTTCTATCATGCCGGATGTTCTCTGCCATGTACGACAAGAGACTGAATATTGTTTTGATTTCTGCAAGGCAACTAAGGGAAATCTACTGAACAGGTAAGAAATCTGGAGTTTCTGTTACATTTGACGTGTAGTCCATCTCTCTACAGTGCTCTGTTCCGAAGTTATCTTCATTTAAAACCGCACTATTATTTTACGGACAGCTGTATAAAGATATTAATACAATACTGCAATAATATACGTACGATATTGCATATTAAAAAGTACATTTAATATACACAGTAATGAATATACCGCACCACAAGCGCGCGCGCACTCAAAACACGAAAAATATTGTTAATTGAATAATTAAAAAAAATCTATTGTGGACATTACATGACTTCCTTCTACGCGTACTAAATTAAATATATACACATTTTTTTTAAAATGAAAAGTACATAAAATTTTATTTCACTAATAACTTCGATTTTTTTTACTTTTTTTATTATTGAATTATTATTTATTTAAAACTTTATTACAATCAGAGTTTAATAATTATTAATAAATCAGTATATTTAAATTTAAAAAAAAAGTTTAAAAAAAGGAGATGCATTCGGATTTGAACCGATGTGCCTTCTCCTTGTAAGATCCAAATATTTTATTAATGTAAATTTTATTTGGCTATAACTCTGAAACCAATGGAAATAAGTACTACTTATGATATATCGTTGAAAAGCTCTCAATGAGGGCTTATTACTGCGGTTAAGAAAAAGTACAAAATCCAATTGTTTTTTTGGATCGTACATACGTACAGACGTCACGCCGAAACTAGTAAAAATGGATGCAGGGATGGTCAAAATGGTTATTTCTGTTGAAATCTGAAAACCGAAATTTTTCGCGATCGCTATACTTCCTTTACTTCATACAAGGAAGTAACAAAGGAAACTAAAAATTGTTTATTAACTCGAAAACTAATATCCTTTTTCGGGTTTCGGGAGTTTGTGCAGTCCAGTAGAATCTTTTAATAAGAATAGATCATAGATCATTCAGCTGTAGAAGTTATTTATAAATTAAATTTATTACAAATAACTGATTTTACTACGTGATTTGTGTAAAATCCTTACCGAATCATATTTATTAATTATCACTAAAAAAATAAAAACTTACAGCTAATTACAGGGAACTGTGTAGCACAGTCGATAATAGTTAAAAAAACCTATTTATCGTCTAGTATTTCATCTGTCTATATATGCAAAGAAGAATGTTTGTGTGTCCGTTTGTATTGTGTACAGATCTACAGTTTGATTCCGATCGTGGTGAAAATTTGCACACGTAACAGTTCCAAACGAGGGGAAAATTGTTATTTACATTTCATTGAAAAAACTACCCCACACTCTTTTCCACTATCTTAAGCAAAATTTTAACTCGCAGCTTTGCGGGTTTTCCCGAAAACTGAGAAATTGATCAAAGCGAAAGGTGAGTTTTTCTGAAAGCCCATAAAATTTGATGCAGAATGCAAATTTATCCGGCTCTGATAGAGTTCTTAGTTGAAAATTTGTGGTCAGGGTGCTTCTTCCTTCTTGACTTGTTCCTGTTGGCGGTCCTCGACAGAATCCTCTCGCAGAATTGGTATTGGCTTATAAAGACGGCCAGAGCGTGGTGGGGGCTGTGCTGGGATTTGCGCATGGGTGTACTGTAACTCCCGCTGATATCTGAACGGCTAGGGTCGCGCTCACCGATATGAAGCACAGCATCTGGCAATAAAATAAAAATTAAATCTTTTTTGTTTACATTTTCTGAAGATTGAGTTTAATTCGAGGGATATCTCACTATGGAGATATCCACAGGATATTTCACAGTTCACAGGAGAACTTCCCTGTGTTCTCCTGTAAGGTAAATTGAGGAAATCGAAGTTTACTGTGTTCTCAGTTAGGCAGATTGAGGAAATTTAAGTTTTAATTAATTATTAAAAGTCTTTCTACGATTCTTAAAACAATTTATTACATTATTTGATTCTCTGCGTGTTCTACTCGTATCTCTTTTTTGATCACGTTCATCATTCTTAAACTTAATTTTTTTTCTTCAATGTAACACAGGTTATCGTTGATTTTGCAAAATTAGTAAATTTTTTACCCGTAATAACTTTCTCGAGGTTATTTTGAAGGATAAGAACTCATTTTCCTTCTCCAACATGCTACCTACACTTATATAATACACAGTCGCCCAGTAAGTCCTTACTAATTTCAAATAAAAATTTATTCGCTGAATTTGAAATTTTAACGTAGAATTGTTATGATCCTTCACTTATTTGGTGAACGCTAAATCCCTTAGAGATGGAATAAGTATAACGCATATTTTTTTAAATAGGAACTAATAAAGTATTATTCTCAGAGTTATACGTAATTTTAATCAGTTTGGTGAAACAAACATATTGATGTAAAAAAAGTATCGCTGCTACATGTATAACTAAAATTATAGCTTCTAAAATGCTTGAGCATTCACAGATATATCTTCAGATTTCATTACAGAGTAATATCGTAAAAACACTTTGTATTTAACTTTTTTTATTATAATTTTGTATACAAGCTAGTCAAACTTGAATTATAACTTAGAAAATTTTCTTTTTGTCAATTTTAAAGTAATGATAAACTTATTCATTTTTTTATAAAGCCATTGTTAAGCTTTGATTGATCTAATTTTTACACACTAATTAATATAGTGGAAGGAAAAATATACCTATATATTTTTTTTTTTCTCATTTTAGGTGAAATAAATTACTGGTTCTTCTAACTACTGTATTTTGATAGAAATACCTGAATAAAAGTTTAAAATCGGAGACCGTCTCAAAAAAATTAAAATTGATATGGTTAAAAAAGAAATTTTCTGTTTTGAAAACAACTCCTGTTTCTTTTTTTCGCACTAACTTCGTGGATTTCAGAACATTTGGTATTTTGCATCGCTTAATGTTTATTACTCGCAACCGAAGATAATCGTTTCAGATGGTTGAACAGTATTTTTAAGGTAACCCTAGAGGAGAAATCGAAGGAAAGGTAAATGTGTATTACATGATGACTCTGTATAGGATTACGAATCTCCATCCGATTATCGCCAAACTTACTTTCGGTCTTTCGCTTACTAACGGGCAATATTAGCAGGCGCAATATCCATAATTAAAATTGAGTTTATATCTGCACTTTCATCAATATATTTCATTAATATATTTCTCTCTTGACAGAATCCCTGTTTTTAATTTCGTATTTAATGTTGTCGCTCTACTACGACATTATTCGTCTAGCTTATCGATCCTTTAGTGTTTGAATATGTTGTTGATCTTTTCAATCTAATTCTCTAAGATTTTAATGACTCGTATTAAATGTCCGATTTCCATTCATTCGTCCGTGTTTGATTAAAGGGAACTCATCATAAAATGTTAATCTGCGAAAGTTCTGGTGTTTCGGAAACTACCTCATGTCCTACCCTTAATGTTTGTTTTAGATCTCCTGGGTGAAACTTCTGCATAAATTTATGCGTTATGTTACAGTTTTAACTTTTGTAATGTGTGAAGTAGTTTTTGAGATTTGAAACGACTCTGCCGATAAGATAACATAGGATGTAGTTTCGTGTACTCTTAACAGTAAATTTTTCTTTTTCCACTGGTATAATGTTTTTTTGTCTGTCACAGTGATGATATCTTTTTAATACCGTGCCATTCTCGTTTTATATATATAAAATTCGGCAGAAATGTTGGTCGTATTTTTATCGTATGTACTTGTGTTACATACCGAATGAAGTACGAAATATTATTTTGTTTATTAGTGAAAAATATTTTTGTGTATTTCTTGAAGATATATAAGCTTCTTTCTATCTGTTACAGAATAAATGCACCCAGACGCCAACAATACAGTTCCTAGGAAATGAAGGGGTAAGTTATATTTACAATTTTAATATTTTAAAATCCTATTACATATACTTCTTTTTTATGTGTCCGCGCGCGCATATTCGCAAATAATCTCTGTTCTACCTTCTACCTCTGCATATCAGGTTAGGCCTGATGAAGCAATTTGTCAAAGCCTTACCAAAAGAAGGTAAATGTTTTAAGTAGATCTTTGACAAATTTCCAGTAGTATCAACCGCCAAACTAAAACAGGGTATCATCTTTACTGGTCCTAACATTAGAAAACTTCCCAAAGATGGCAATGTTGAGAAAGAAAAGGAAGTTGTAGAAAAAGAAGCCCGGGGAGCCTGTAAAGACGTAGACGTAGTAACCAAGATTCTGGAAAAATTTAGGCTGTTGCATGAGTTTGAAGGTTCACTTTTTAAATTCACATGTGGGATATCTCTTGAAAATCTGGGTGCCGTTAGCGAAGAGATTGGTGAGAAATTTTATCAGGATATCAAAGAATGGACTATTTCGATGATGGCAGACTGTTGTTTGATGTTACACCGAGATGTAGCCTATAGAGAACATAGAAGGAGAAGCACGAAGCAGAGTATAATCCGTTCAAAGAAACTTCCACACTTGGAATAAAATTGTAAGTATTTTACACAGTTCGTCATTAAGAGTGGTTGGAGTGTGGTTTCCAAAGGCATGAGGTACCTCATAAAATTAAATTAAAAATAAATTAATTTAAAAATGCATTATAATAGAAATTAGGCTTATTTTGTGGCAATTCTCATTAGAAATGAAGGGGTCAATGATCCCTGGCCCTCCACTTCAGACCACTCTACTGTTTAGCTATAACAACGCATACTATAAGCAAAAAAATTGTATGTATTAATTTATTATTAAAAAAAAAACAAAGTTTTCTAGTATCACATTTCTGAAATCTTTTACAAATTTTGAAATTTGCGAAAAATTCTGACGCGATCGAGAAAATGAAGGTTATTTTTGGATTCAGCGCTAAAAAATGTAAGAATCTATTATCAAAAACTAAAAAACGTAATAATTGTAGGTTTATGCAATTATTTACCGTTTGTTTTGTACTTATTCGAGTATTCATTCGTCTGTTAATGAAATCATTTTAAAATTTAACTATTATTTGCGTCTAGGTAATAATAATAATATTATTATTTTTTAACATTTTTTATTAATATTTTGGGGGTAAGATGAAAATGCATTTTACGCAAGTAGTGTTGGGCTGGGGGCAGATTACTGGCTAAAACCACCACCCCCTTTCTACCAGGACCTGGCCCGGAACAATTTTTCACTTAACTTTGGGCTGAATCCTCCTATCCTAGCTTAGGAAAGTCGTTACCTAGTATGAACCTGGCTCAGGACGATACAGGTCGCTCTTCTTGGCCCTGAGAATGCCTCTGACGAATCGGACCACACTCTCCCAGCCGCTCCTAAATCCACCTGTAATGTCCTTCGATCAGCCGTCCGTGCTTTCCGCCTTTCCGTGCCGCCACCGCTTTGCCCACATTTGACCAGAGAGTAAGCCTTGCGTTCGACGGTGCTCGGGTGTCGCGGTTCCAGATGTCTTGCCAGACGAGAAACGTGCGAGTCCGTTCCTCTTCGGCGATGGTCTCCTGATCTTCTACAGGCCGCCTGGCGTTCCTTTGCCGAAAGAGCAATGGGATGACACCGACTACTACCAGAACAGTAGGCTCGGAAACCGTCTATACGCGGAAACGACTAGCAAGGCAGCGGTGCATTACACCTGCGCGAACCGCTTTGAGACGGAGAACTCACGATCTCCATCTTACTGAGGGCTAGAGACAAGCCACGGTCGTCCAGCTAGTCGCTCACTGTATGCATCGCTCGGTTGACAATCAGTAGGGTGCACTCCAAGTCGCGGTTCTTAACCAGAAACGTGACGTCGTCAGCGTACCGACACAGGCCGACTCTTCCGGGATCTCCAACCTCAGCAAGCCTTTGTAGACGGCGTTCCAAAGTTCGGGGCCGATAATCGGCCTTTGTGACCCCTCCCACGTCCCAATGTGATCGTGGTCCTACGCCACTCAGCCGCGGTCTCGTAGATGAGACCGCGGTTCTTCAGGTATGGATCGACTACTCTGAGGAGATATAGAGGCGAACTTTCCAGAGTCCAAAGCGTTTCGTTTCACCGTGCAGAGTTGAAAGCGTTTTTCACATCCAACGCAACGAGGTGGACCATGCGGCGCGAAAAATAATTGTGGTTTTCTGCTCGCCGCACTGCCTCAACAACCTCTTGGACTGCATCTAGGGTAGTATTTTTCTTTGGTTGCACCATTATTAAAAAAAAATTACTGATGTAAAAAAAATTAAATTCATCTTCAAGATCATTAGACAATTCGGTTCAATTAATAATCTCACTGCATGTTTGTTACCGTTCATATACCTTAAGTATTTATTATCGCTTTGTATTTTTTTTTTTTAAATTATAAATACTTTTAATTAGCGACTTAATTAAAATTTAATCGTTTCAGAAAAATGTTTAATAAACTATTGATTAGAACTGTTTTAATTAATCTGTACCTATATAGCAACTCGTCCTGTTTGACTGATCCATCAACGCCCAGCAAAAACTATTGAAGATAAATCGATGAAAATTTGTATACGTGTTCTTTCGGTGCGAGTGCATACTAAGAAAACATTTTTTTAAATTTCGTGTTTAAAGGGTTAAAATAAAATTTATGTTTTTAAATTTCTCGATAACAAATTAGCAACTTGTTTTTGATGTGAATATATAGAAAATAATTCTAGATTTTCCTATATTCGACCTTGAAAGTGGTGAAGAAAATTAAAAAAAATTTGAACAATGATTTACAGATTTTCCCCATTTCAGACTATATTAAACGAGATATTTACCAGATTTGGGCTTGCAAATCTTCAGATAAATATCTAAACACTATTTTCGGGTTTTGTTTTTAATTTTGATTTTTTAATGGTGCGACTGTGTACAGCGCGGCGGCTCAACCAACACAACCACTCCCCCTGTTACTGTATGTGCGACGCGAATGGGTGCACTTGCCTTCGGTTACTTGACAAAGAAATATAAAACAAAAATAATTAAAAATTTAAAAAAATCAAGTATGGTTGTTACCTCAAAGTGGTGTGTGTTTGTCTGGTAACGCTAAGAACCGGGCAAAATAAAATTTTAAACGTACGAAGGTCGAGTAATCGGCTATAAGTAATATTTTTAAGATCGAGACATAGTAGTTTGAAATCTGCAACACCGAACGCTCACAACAGCCACACAATACCGTACACATACACGCACACAAACGCTCAATAGAAAGCACAAACTCAAGTACTTACCAGGACGGCCTCAGAATACTTATTAGGACGGTCTCGGAATATCTACCAGTCTTTGCTTTAGAAGTTGGAGAACTTCTAAACAGGCTCCAGCCGGAGGAATGACCACGGCTTCCTTGCGTCCAGTCGACCCACTAGACTGTAGACCGTAGCCCTATTCGCCGTCCAAAGACTCTTCGGCTCGTAACCTCCCTTCGATCTTCTTCAGCGACGCGCAGTTTGTCTATTACCACCTTGGCAAATCTCGCCGTTGCGTTCCAATTCTCTTCCTTCGCTTACATAATCTGCTCGAAATCTTCAGGTGAGAACATATCTCTCCTACCCAGCGCGTCCAAGACTTTGCCACGCCCTTGTTCAAAGCGGGGACACCGGAAAAAGACGTGGTGAAACGTTACTTCAGTTCCACAAACAAGACAGCTGTCGGTGTAATCGAACTCAAATTAAACAAATAAGCTCTAAAACTCCCATAACCCGACAGAAGTTGCGTTAAATTAAAATCCATCGAGCAATGGGATTTCCGGACCATTTACCAACGTGCCCAATCAATCGATATGTCCACCTACCTTTCGCACTGTGGTCCCGCCTCTCCTGCCACACCCCTATCAACACATCCATGATGTCCTAATTTACAGGTTTCTTTTCAGCAATAGTCGGTGTAAAGTTTCGGATCCTGTACTGACCGAACTGTTGCTCGGAAATTGAACAAGCTTTAATCTCTATTTATCGTTATTATTCCCACAAGATGGAGTTTAATGAACACAAGGCGTCAGGGGGCAGAGCCTCTGACTAGACGGAGGAAAGGCGAGCAAAGCAAACCCTGGTCTGTTAAATATCCCCTGACCGCGACGGAAAACGCAAATAACCATATAGCGCAGGCGAAGCTGCGACGGGGATGCCAGTTTTATACAAAAAAATGACATCATTATTATTATTGGCGTACGAGTAGTTTATGTATCTGATGCGCTTTGTTGTACTCTGAAAACATAACATCTGATAATTAACTGTCTTTTTATTATCGGAAGAACGCGCAGTTTTATGAGATTAGTATTAAAATTTTAATATTTTGATCTCGAATCTTCGTTGCAAAAAAAAAAATACTTTTACGACGACATTTATTTTAGCAGTTTACCTGTCGCAGAAAGTGTTGTACCAATCATAAAAAAAATTGTATGAAAATAATAAGACTGTTTTTCTACGATTTAAACAAATTTACGTTGCTAAATCCGGTTAAAAAATATCCTCCCTTAAATCTTTAAACGTACACCGGTCGGATGTGTTGGAAGGATATTTTAATTGATGTCAGTTTTGTTTTTTCTTTCTGTTTATTTATCGTAATGGATTCAGTCGTTCTTGAAGGTAATTTATTTTCTTTGCTTTTGCCTGCAGCCGATTTTATTTTTGAAGTAAGCCGGTTATGCGGAGAAACTGAGCGGGGTTAAAAGTAAGTAACGTACGTACTCATTTTGTAGTTTCAGTACCGAAGGGTAGAGAATTTGTTATTCGTTTTTTTTTTTGTTTTTTTGATTCTGAATACGATTGAAAATGTAATCGTAAAATTTTGATGTACTTACAGATGAGGTATTTAACTCTATTAGCAGTGTGCCGTTATTTGTTATTAACGGTAAGTAAAGGCTGGCCTCCGTGGCGCGAGTGGTAGCGTTTCGGCCTTTCATCCGGAAGTGCCGGGTTCGAATCTCGGTCAGGCGTGGCATTTTCATACGCTACAAAAATTGTCATTCATCTCATCCTCTGAAGCAATACCTAGAGGTGGTCCCGGAGGTGAGTAAAGATGACGTAATTTGTTTTTTGTTGATTCTCGACAGAATTTACTGAAGTAATGTTAATTGTTCTTTTTTTCGTTCGATGTTCAAAATATTTGTTCGTTGAATTATCGATGTAAGTTAAATTATTTTAACTTAATTTTATTAGTTAATTAAACTTGACTAGGAAGTTACGTGTTATTTGTTATGTGTTCGTTTTAAAATTGCTTACTTAACGTGCTCTTTGTACGTTAGTACAAATATAATTTATTCTTTGTCTTTCGAGAAAATGTATTTTTAAATATTTTATGATTACCGATTCATCACATCTAAATCGCTGAATTTTTCATATTACTGGCAAATCTAAAGCGTTCGGTCGCTTTCAGTAATTTTTATATTTGTTACTCTTCTAAAATACAGCAGGAAAGAATTTAATTTAAATGTTTTTCAGGTAAAGACGAATAAATGAAATTTTAATAACGTAACCGATTACGTTGTTAAGTCACGGTATTGTTTATGTTGCATTCATTACAAGGACTTAGTCGAGCTTAGAGGTTGTGTCGCGGTTCTTGATAATGTACTAAGTGAAAGGCTTCATCGTCGTGGCCGAGATCGATATTCACAAACGCATCAAAGATGAGAGAAGCGGCTTGCGTAGGGAGTATACGACGCAATTAAAATTTCCTAGCGATGTTAAAATAATCAAAACTACCTAAACAATAAAATTATTAAGGTTTCGGCGAGAGCTTGCCGTCAATTGAAAACATAAATAACGAAAATCAAAATTCAACAATTTATTTATTTATAGTTCTTCAAAAAGATATTGCCTGAATCAAAAAAGTACAGATACGTATGAAAGGCGAGATAATAATTATATGTTTTCCTACTTCATCTCTTCCTACACTTTAACGGTGTGTATTTTTGTGTTTGAGAAACACAAAAATATATACCGTTAAATATTTTCTTCCTGCCCTACTAATATTATAACTAAATGATTCAACGTTTTTAATATATTCGTAAAACAAAAATAAGAAATCATCGAGAAATAATTGGAGATAAACAATTTTTTATGTATTTGTATTGTATATATACTTCATAACACAAATCATATAATAAAAAATTCGTCAAATTTTCTCAAATATGTTGATTGAAAATGCAAAACCCCTTGCCGGGCCGATTTCATACTTTAAACAACTTCATAAATCCTAATAATTCACGATCCATAAGTGAGTATTCTACTTCTTGACTTGCTTTTCAAAGACGATAATTCACAATGCAAATCGTATGAGTGATCATTCTCTAGTTCTAAATTCACGACTGTATCAGATGATTCAGTCATTAAAAATAATTAATCAATTAGCTTAAAAAAATATCAACGGTTCGTAATTTTCTTTGTTTCAAAAATTAATTCGATTCTAGAAAAAATGTTGTATAATATCAAAATAGCAAAACAAAACGTAAATTTCGTTCACAAAATTGAAATATGTTTTAATAATTTTTTTATTCGATAAGTGATTCCAAGCTAATACGCAGAGGCGGCAGTACTGGTAGTTATGATACTTTAGAGTGAAGGTGACATTAGAAATGATTTCGTCACTTTCAATTTTCAAAATATCAAGGAAACATTTTATAAAGGTAAAATTACTTACGTTTAATATTGTGTGATTTTTTAACCATTAGGAGCATATAATAGGTATATAAGTACAAACCTACGGATGATAATTATTTCACATAATGTGTGTAACATTCACATTAAATTGTCACAACGACCCGTACTGCCTCGGTGTACTTCTGATTTTTATTGAAAACAGAAATCTATTATTATTTTTTATAGAATTTTTTCGCCGTAACGGTTGAGATCATAATGAATTTGCGTAGTCCAATAAATAATAATGTTAAGCGTAAAATACCGAAGTTTCGTTCAAATTCGTTCTTAAAAGTATAAAATTGGGCCGGCAAGAGTTTTCTTGCATTTTTAATCAACATATTTGAAAAAATTGACGAATTTTTTGTTATGTGGTTTGTGTTAAGTATTTATAGAAGTATATAAAAAAATTGTCTATTTCCAATTATTTCTCGATAATTTCGTATTTGTTTTATATTAAAAAAACTTCCATCATGTAGCTACAATATTAATAGTGCAGGAAGAAAACATTTAACGGTGTGTATTTTCGTGTTTGAGAAAATGAAGTAGGAAAAATATATAACAATTACTATCTCACCTTTCATACATATTTGTACTTTTTTGATTAGGACAGTGTCTTTTTGAAGAACTATAAATAAATTGTTGAATTTTGATTTTCAATTGATGGCAAACTCTCGCCAAAACCTTAACAATTTTATTGCTTTGGGATTTTTTATATCTGTTTTTTGTTTTCTGTTCATTCGCTAAATTCTGTGAAATTTTAGAGGATTATCAAGTCTAGTGTCAATATCTAGTCGTCTGTTAATAATAAGATTCTTCTTATTTTTATGAAAAAACATCTTAAAAATTCTCATCAAATAAAGCTCTCGATCTTCATGAATGAAATTTTTTTTTTCACTACAGTAAAAATGAAATTAATATTGATGTACATCAGTCAGTTTTTCTAAGCCATCTATTAGTATTTGAGTTTTTATTTTCATTGATTTTAGCAATTGCAATAATAATGTGAAAACGGTTCAGCATTATTACAAAAAATGTTTTAATAGTATTACATAAAATTATCAAAAAATGCAGGTTTGAAAACTGTAAAAAAGTTAAATATTAATTCGAAATAAATATAAAGCAATGAATAAATAATTTATATGTTTGTATAGACATATATACAGGAACACCCTTTGCTTATGCGGGCCCCTTTCTAAAAATAATCTAAGTATTTGTAAAAAAAAACTTTTCAAAAATTTATTAAAGAAAATTGTGTAAACAAATTTTTTTAAGATAAATTTTGATTTCTTTGTATCTTTTTTTTTTAATGAACCACCTTTCGTACCATTTTATGAAATATTAATTTTGCGGGCTTATTTCCGCAAAATCTTTTATTAAATCATCGCAATTTAATTTTTCACATATTTCGTGCTCAGTAGATAAGTGTCATATTTGTTAATCGTTCCTGTGACATTATTGTCCGTCATTTATGCTTGTCACGTCATTTAATTCTTCTATATATATATTTTCATTATATGTACAATTTTTCGAAATATCACGACCCTAGCGGGTCCATTTTTTGAAAAAAAAAATTTCGGAGCTAAATCAGACCATAAATACAATTTTTCGAAATATAACGACCCCAGCGCCACCAAATTGTTCTAATTGCAGAATAAAAATTTTACCAATTTATTTGTGTTTTTATTGCTTTTACGACCTCATAGGATCACTTTGTTCAATTTCTGGGCCAGTCTATTTTGTAATTTTAGGTTCAATGTTATCATTAGTTTTAATTAGTTTGTCGTATTATTTCTGTTTTGTTTATTACTTTTTTAATAAAACTAGTGTAATCTCTTGTGAACTAAAGTTTATTATTTTTTTTTTTAATGAAGTGATGGAAAAAAAATTGGTTTCATCTTCAGAACTTTCATTTTCATAACAGTATATACTATTAAAACAAGCTTTTCTTTTAACTTTTCTTTTAACTTTTATTATATGAAGTATACATAATCGAAGTATTTTGTACGCTACTTAGTATTATCAAGTACTGCTATCTAGCGGCGCGATTCGTAAACATGGTAGGTGAAAAAATCAGGGTTAAAACCAAGATATCACATTTTCAAATTAAAAAACGTGAAATTACGAAGATTTTCACACATTTATCGAAACAAAACTGATATTCATCTAGAACATCCATTTCTGCGATAATATGTAGCTTTATTTCAAAATTGTATTTTTTATATTTTAAATAATTTAAAAAAATTTGAAATTTCGATTTGCAAGCTGGTCAGAGTAAATAAGTCTTTGGTGATTCCGCCGTCGTACAAACTCTCGCCGGCGTCATTCTACCGAAGGACTTGATAGTTTTAGTAATTTGTAGTTAAACAGCGGTTTGAGTTTGAATTCCTGATACATGTTATTGAATATTTTATTACGAGGGTTATTTTTTTCAAGGTCCGATCGGTCGCGAAATAAAAACCCGCGCAAAAATCGGATGAACCTTTGCGCATATGTGTTGCGCAGCGTCTCTAGTATGGCTTTCAATCACGCCGCGTTACTTCGTTTAGTTCTGAACACGCAGCTAGCACGTAAACATGTCTACAACAATAGCATCTCCTGCCAAGTGTGAAGTGTTTGCGGTAATTCGATTTCTTCAGACCGAGGGGTGTAATGCAGCTGAAATTCATCGACGAATAAGTAATGTGTACGGTGAAACTTCAATGAGTGACAGCAAAGTGCGACAATGGTGCAGGAACTTCAAGCAGGACGTACAGATGTTCATGATGCAGGCGGTCAGGGAAGGAAGCGAGTGTCAACCGATGATCTCGTTGAGCGAGTGGATGAGGCAGGAAATTCGAGAAAATCGCCGGTTCACAATTTCTGTATTGAGTGATTCGTTTCCTGAAATTTCAAGGTCAACTCTACACCATTATGAGTGAGAGACTTCAGTACCGCAAACTGTGCGAGATGGGTTCCCAAGATGCTCTCCGACCATCACAAAACAATGAGAATGGACGCCTCCCTAACGTTTCTCCAGCGCTGCCACAATGAATTAGAAGATTGCTTGAACAAAATTGTCAAAGGGGACGAGACATGGGTCCATTTCGAAACAAGAAACAAAAGAACAATCCAAACAGTGGATGCATTCTCATTCTCCCAGTAAACCAATGAAGTTCAAACGAACCTTCTCCAACAGAAAGTGTACGGCTACTGTGTTCTGGGACCGGAATGGAGTTCTCTTGGTGGAATTCATGGAACGTGGCACGACCATCACTGCAGCCTCATACTGCGTGACTCTTCAACGTCTACGAAGGGTAATTCAGAATAAGCGCAGAAGAATGTTGTCATCAGGCATTGTCTTTCTCCATGTCAATGCTCGGCCGCACACTGCAGCTGTAACAAAGAAGCTTCTGCAGCGTTTTCGTTGGGAAGTGTTTGATCACCACCATACAGCCCGGACTAGGCTCCATCCGATTTTCACCTCTTTGCTCACATGAAACGCTGGCTAGGAGGACAACATTTTGGCACAGTCATCGAGCTGCAGACCAGCGTAGAAACATGGCTGAAAACACAGGCGGCTCCGTTCTATGACGAGGGTATTGGAAAGTTGGTACCACGCTACGACAGAGGTCTAAATCGTTTTTTTTTTAGAAATGATCGGTTTCTTTTAAATTTTTTGAATTTCACCGTGTATTCTTCTTTTAAAAAAACGTATTTCTTCATTTTAACGTTATTAATCTGCAATGACCGGAGTACTCAATATGTTGTCGAATTGCAAATCGCTCGTGCTTTTGCGACTTCTGTATTGTAAATAACGGATTTTTATACAGCTCGGCGTACCAAATCCAACGTGTTAAGAGGTCAGTTTGGCCTGTTGTCCGCAAACTATGTCGGCTGCTATACGACCATAGCACATTAAAGCGATGTAACAATCCGAAAGGTTATAGGTAACCGTCTCACTTATCTATTCAGAAGCCTGTTGTACCGACCGAGAATGCAACGGCCGTAATAAAATATTTATTTTTGAGTTGATTCAAAATAGCGAATCGTTTATATTTTTCGAGTCTGTTTGAAAAATGGGAATCGCACTGTCGGACAGTCTGAAAACAACGTATATTACTTTCTATGAAGCTGTAATATTTATATATAAAGTTGGAATAAAAGAAAGCGATTTACAGCATTTTTTACTGTAAGCACTTAGCCCCCTCGCAGTTTGAAACAAAATAAATATTAAAACGATTACGATTTAGACGTAATAAAGCGTATTACACTAAATAAATTGGGATTAACTGGTCGTCAGTATTTTTGGTAGGAGGACGTATAATAGGGGTTACGTTTTCAAACTTTAGTAATTTTTGTAGTACATAAAAATTCCAGGAAATCCAGTTTTTATTGTTTCACCTTAAACGATCGATACTTTGTTCGGATCAGGTGATAAGATATTTTTGTCTTGATGAACGTTCTTTAAGAGTATGGTTCTTACCTTTTAGTAGGCAAAAGTTATTGAAAATAAATGTATTAAACAAAAAGAGATAATATTCGTGTTAAATTTTGAATCTAGTTAGCGGTTTGAAGTGTTATAATAAATCCTATCCTAATATTCTGACTTATTTTCAGAAATAGATTAGCGGTTTGTTTTTTTTTTTATTAGGAATATCTGTACGATTTAGTGATCTTCTGTTGAACGAAGAGAATGGTTCTTAATGCCACATACATCTTGATGTAGTCGTAGATTTTGTTTTTCTTGGTTAACGTAAATTTTTGATTAAAATACAAGTAATATTGATATTGAAGATTAAAAAAAGGAGGAGATATGTATATATATTTTACACAAGTGGGACCGACGAAGGCTAGTTTTACTTCCGGCACTGTCGACAATGGCGTGACCGAGATAGCACGGTTGCAGACCTTCGTGTTGTATAATCCGTTTTCGAGACGAGACTTCTGAGACTGTATGGTTGGTTGATTTTCGCTTTAGACACACTAATAGGTTAGAGTTTTAAAATTAGCCGTCAAGTAACTACACTTGAAGTACTGAATCGTAATCCTTAATATTTTCAAAACTGTTCCGATACAGATCACCGACCGATGGGTTTAGGTTGTTCGGAGAAATTTGATGACCACATTTTCTCGCCCGCTCTCTTTCTCTGTGCCCGCATGCTTGCGTATGTTAGAAATTCAATTTACAGCGGTTTTTAAAGTCCTAATTTACCCGACCGTAAAGTTCTTTTACATCGATCTTTGTATGTGTAAAGGGAGTTCTGCAGAATTATTTTAAATGTTATGTATTAGTAGCAGTATTAGTTTTTCTATGTCGCAACGACACGTTTGTTGAATAGATAATGAGGTTGATTTTTTTAATCGTTTTCAGCGGTTAGTTTTCTCCTGAAAATTACATAGTTTTGAAAAAAATCTTTTTTTTTATTAATATAAAGTTGTGAGCGACTACTCTGACTTGTCTTACATCGCTTGCAAATTGTATCTTGTGGTACACAGCGCATTCGAGTCACTGGGTGACCTTGTGGAGAGCAACTGACTGACAAATGTGAAGGACAGCGCGCGCGCGTATACATACAGAGTAAGAGAGCGGAGAAAGATAGAGATCGAGCGAGAGTGAGATAGACACAGGGAGAGAGTAATGCGCATACTAACAGAAATGTAAATTTTTTATAACGGCATCATTTCATCAAACAGAAAATTCTTCTGCTGTAAATTACGTTCGGAGGAGTTTATTTTAATACTAGCTCGAACAATAATCGTGTATTATTTTAGCCTGTAATTAATATTTGAAGGGAAAGCTCTTGGATGCATGCACATTCGGAAGAGCTTTTTTTTTTATTCGTAGCCTTCGTTATTGCCAATGACCTGTTTGTGCAGCAGTGCTTGTTTTTTGTTTTTAAGTAAAACGACGCGCTGGTAATTGTTGTGTTCATGTGTGTTTTGTTTGTTTAGCATGTATAGGTTTTCGATATTCGGACACGAGTGTTTTTGGACTGCGACTTTAGATACAGTGATATAAAACAACAATTTAAGTTATATCTGCATTTATATTCGTATTATTTGCCACAGTTAATGATTGAAAAATAAATAATAATAAAAATACTAAAAACATCGGAACAGTTGGAAATAGCCGCCGTGTGTAACTCCACTGATGAAATTTTGAAACGATCTTGTGGAGGCGTATTTCTCTGTGTGTAGAAAGTAAATCCTGTTTTAAATTATTTATTTTTATAAAATATAAATGAGAGTTCCAGCTTACCAACAATTATAAAATGTTTAAATCTGTTCAAGCGTTTTCGGACCTTCGTCCATACTCGGGAATATCCACTCGATTAATTATAAAAACTTTATATAACTATTCGTTTAAAATGAGATAAAATAAAATAACCTTTTACTCTTACTTTTACGTATGACTGTTACTATACTTTTAGTACTAAAATTACTATAATTCTAATGAGACAATCAATTGTTATAGATACAAAATTTTAGTTGATTTTATTTTGTCTCAATTTAAATGAATAGTTATGTAAAGTTTTTATAATTAATCAAGGATTAATTATAAAATTATAGGATGGGCGAAAGTCCGATAGCGCTTGAATAGATTTAAACATTTTGTAATTTTTGGTAAGCTGAACTCTCATTATATTTTATATATAAAATACCAACGGTGCATACACTTTTCGTTACGTCATATATGATGGTCAGACTGCAGCTGCCGGCTGCAATCTGTTGGTCGGTACGTGGCCGTAGTAATTATGGAATTCTACATTAGATGTACGAGGGTAAATCAATTATTATCCGCAAAGCAGTTATAAATTTCATTGCAATACAAATAGGAAACTTACATATACATCATTTTTCAACATAGTCCCCTTGGATTTCAGCGCACTTAGTCCATCGTTGCACAAGCTTCCTGATACCCTCATAAAAGAAGGTTTTCAGTTGAGCTGCGAGCCAGGAATCCACCGCTTCTTTCACTGTTTCGTCCGAGGTAAATCGACGGCCCCTTAATGCCTCTTTGAGTGGACCAAACAAGTGGTAATCAGAAGGGGCAAGATCAGGACTATACGGAGAAGTTGAGTTTCTGGAGCGTTTCTTAAGTGTGGGCAGGCATTGTCGTGCAACAACGCAACACGTTTCGACAGCAGTCCTCGGCGTTTGCTTCGAATTGCAGGCTTCAGCTTGACAGTAAGCATCTCACTGTAACGCGGACTGTTTATTGTCGTGCCCCTTTCCTCATAATGTTCCAGTACTGGGTCCTTGTGAGTCCCAAAAAACCGGTAAGCATCAGTTTTCCTGCGGACGGGTGGGTGTTGAACATTTTTTTGCAGGGCGAATTTAGATGTTTCCATTACATACTGTGCCGTTTACTCACCGGCTCGTAATGATGGATCCATGTTTCTCACCAGTGATGATTCTGTTTAAGAAGATTACCGTAGCGATCCAAATGTTTTTGGCAGATGTCCAAGCGCGTTTGTTTGTGCAACTGTGTGAGTTGGGTCCCATCTTGCACAGGCTTTATGAAACCCAAGTCTGTTGTGGATGATTTCGTAGGCAGAACTGTGACTAATTTGCAGACGATGTGCCACTTCAACAGTTACTCGTCTGTGTAAGAAAACCATGTCACGCGCATGCTCAATGTTTCCTCATTTGTGGCGGTAAACGGTCGTCCCGCTCCTTCGTCGTGCGTAAAACTTGTGCGACCGTTTTTGAATTTTTCAATCCATTCGTAGACACTCCGTTGCAACAACACACTGTTCCCATATTGTATCGAAAGTCTTCGATGAATTTCGGCCCCTGATACAACTTCCGACCACAAAAAATGGATAATTGAACGTCGCTCTTCTTTGGTGCAAACAGAAAGCGGAAGAGCAGCCATGGTTAACGGCAGGGCAGCAATAATGGAACCAACATAGTAGCATCAGACATGCAGAGACATAACAATTAAACCACACATGCGTCGTCTGCGCAACACAACAGTACTACCAACATAAACGAAAATATAACTAAATTGTGGATAATAATTGACTTTGCGTACGTTAATGTTGATAAAAAAAATGACCACATTAGCGTGAAATCTGCGGTTTTTACTTTTTTTTGTGTGTTCTATTTTCTTTTTAAACTGTTCTAATGAAATTTAGCAGTGAATTACTTTCATATCTTTTTTTACCATGAGCGCACTAAAGCTAGATTTGATTTCGCGACAAAAAGGCATTTTGGCTTTTTATATTTACCATTTTGCTAGATAAAACATTTTACCCCATAAATGTACGATTTAATTTTATTTTGTCAAAATCTTAGTATCGACTAGACAGGGGTGGTCTAGTCGTTAAGATTTAACAAAAAGTTACGTTAAACGAGTTAAAATTTTTATTATGGATGAATATTAATACGGTTAAATGTGGTAACCTGACCTTAAAATTAATTTCACTCGGATGTTATGATGTACTAGTTGGAAAATTGTACTTGGCCTTCCAAAAGTTATGGGTTACGCCTAGTGTTTTATTAGATCCCTTTTTACCTCTTAGTTTTTTATTTATTTTTTTAAATTAAAAGTGGACGATAATTGTTGTTACAGTTCCTGTTAATAAAATTAATAATTTGAGGATTGTTACGCTTCCATTAACAGAATTTTAATTGCAAACCGTTTTCTTTTATTTTCGTTCAAAATTTCGTGTATTTTCGGAGTCTTCATGTCGGGACCATTTTATTGACTTAAAACGGTATTTTTTATACCATCCATTAATTAAAATTGTTTAAAAATTAATGGTAATTAAAAGAACCGTTGTTTTATTAGCATCTATCTGAATTTATGCTTGCGCATAAATTTACAAAACTCATGTAGAGTTCTGTGTTTCGGTATTAGCTGTGAAAGTTGTTTTGCTACCTGATTGCTAGCTTACGTCGTGAACTGCTTATTTCTTATACCATCGCATTCGCTTTCACCGGTTAGGCTGCTGGAAGATAATCTGATCCGTCGATCTGCTTATTGACATTCTTACGCCCGTACGATACTTGTTTTGCAGTTTTATGCGATATATAAAACTTTCGTAGTTTTTAAATTCTTTCAGGATTGGCATTTGAAGTCTGTATTATAGGAATCACACTTTTCGTTTAAAAGAAATTTTATCACGAGTGCTACTTTATTTTGTAATGTGTTTTTAGACATTTGGATGGTAACAGTCTGCTTGTTTCATATATATATATATATAAACAGGCAGATGCAAGTGTTGTATGTTTGGTTTCTATTTACTGTTTTTATTATATATATTCTCTCTGTAGTAACTCAAAACTAACAGAAAGTCCTGGCTTAAAGGCGTTACAGTGAATTTTAGAAAAATTATATTGAAAATTAATTTTACAATACTTATATTTATGTATCATTTTTGTTCAAATAAAATAATGTTTTTAAAAAAGTTCACATTTCTGTTCGGCAGGATCGTTTGTAAAGTACAACGAAGATGTTAGCTGTTTATTTATGTATTTTTTTGTGATGTTTGCCCTCAGTCAAGCTTTTAGAAAAAACAGCGGTTGATCGAGTTATAAATGTATTTTAAGTAAAAAATAGGGATTTTTGGCTACTTTGTAATGATTACGATTAACGTGTTCGTTTGTGATGCGTTTCGAGACTGTTTTAACTGTAAGGAGGTTTATTATATCCATTATGTTCTTATCAAGTAATTGCAGTAGTTGACCGTTTCGTTTTTGACAAGAGCTCGCTTAAGCGGTCTAAGTTCTCACGATTAGTTTTTTTAAGGTTAGCCAGTATTCAATTCTTTCGTTATTTTTTTGAAATCGAAACTTTATTTTATTTTCGGTTTAATGTAGTTACGTTTATTTACCGAGCCTTCACTGTTAGTTACCTCAGTTTGAGGGCGAGTGAATGTGCACGCCGTTTGTTAGAAAGTAGGAGTGTCTGCTATTGGCGTTATACGGAGAGTGCTTTGATCGTCGGTCATTTGAGTCGTATGATGTACAGCTTGAATAACGCACTGTTCGTTCGCGGAAGTTCATCCGTGCTTTTCATTCTGTTGCATTTCCTCTGTCGGTAACTTAATTTCATTTTAGTCTGTGGAGATTTTAATACGACGATTTTTTTATTTTTAACGCCTTTTCTAGGTTCTTTAGCACCCGATTGCATTTAAAGATCATTCGGTGTTTTTTAAATGTGTTAAAGAATAGTCATTTCGTTCAAATCTCTTTTGGATGTTTGCGTATTGGTTTTCTTCTTTTTAAATGTTCTAAACAATCGTTCCGGTATCGGGCCTTAATTGCTGTCGAGTGTAACATTAGAAAAATTACCTTCTCGTTCTTAAATATTACTCCATCAGAAAAGCGGTTCTCTTGTGAGTGTCAATTCGTTTTACGAGTTGAAAAATCTGTATAAAATGTAAATTTAAGGAAAGAATTACTGATTATAATAAACGATATATTATTCCGCGTGCGAAGTTAATTCGTTACTTTGTGAAGGTAATCGATTACAGAATAATTAACTGAATCGATTATTTAGTCGATTACCTATTAATACCGGCCGGATTGGTAATTCACGCAATTTTGATTCTTTTTTTGCGGAAACGTCTTTTTTTTTTTGTTGGTTACCGCTTTTGGATGGTCGTTCACATGTCCTTGATCTGTTAAACCGACTAATATTTTATAAGCTTTTCGTTTACGCGCGCATTAATTAAAACGTATACAAACACGATAATTCAAATAGTTTTATCATACGGGTAACGTTACATGAACGTGCCGTGAATTAAATTGTCGCTTCTCGTACCTACATTATGTCATTAGATGAAGATTTTTTGTGAAAACTGTTTAGAACAGGCACGAAACATCATTGCTATTTATTAATTAAAATGTTAATTTCTACAGAAAATGGCCGCATTTTTTTTAATCTGTTAAATAAAAGAAATTATGTACGAGTATGTTAAAAATTTGTTCTTATTAACACAGCTGTTTAGGGGAGACGTGACCGTAAACCGATAAGCATCTGTTAATTTTTTTTGTTTTTATTTATTTTTTAAAAATTTACATCGGGAGAAATCGAAGCAAATTGAAATTAATTGAAACGGTAACCAAACTTTCAGTTCGTAGTTTCATAATGCCAAGTTTTCAGTAACAGGACCGGTTACATGGTTCGAACAACGAAGAATAGATTTATTATTTTATAAAAATGCAAGTGGGATAAAGTTACTCGATTGTTTTCTAAAGTTGTAATCAGTAACGAGGAAGAAAGTAAAAAAAAAAGTGCTGAAAGAACTCGCTGAATTGCCTACCGGTTAGTTTCTGTTGTCATTATATCGATGTTTTGAGTCGGTCCGATACGAAAAACTGGCGAGTTTATCGAGTGGGATACATTATTACCCATTAAAATGCAACAGAATAAAAGGCACTACTAAAATAATATCCAAAAATTAAGCATTTTCGGCAGTAAAATTAATACGAAAGTTGTTTGTACGTCTGTTTATTCATATGTCTCTGTTAAAGCATACTCCTAAACCGCTTTTATTGAAACGCGAACAGTGATTTCGTTCTGATCCAATCCGAATCGTTTAAGATCATTATAGAAATATGCAGGTCACAATCTATAAATTTTAATAATGTAATTTAAGTTACACTAAAATTATTTTTAGTGCATTTGCGACATTTTCCCCATTATTGATTTTCCGCTTACAGATAGACCTAGGGTATAATTGCGTTAGCAGTTTTTTTGTCGTTTACTTTTTTTGACGTGCATCTCAATTTGTTTCTTTTCTGTGTTAACATGTTAATTTTTTCAACTTTAAGCGTTTCTTCTTCCCTCATCTTTAATTATTTGCTTTATAAACTTTTGTTTCTAAGACGAAAGCCTTCTACATCTCTTTTAACTTTAGATCGACTTAACCCGAGTTTTAACGCAAGCCGATATTTCTTTCGGTACCGATTTCCAAATTCTTCTCTTTTCCTGTAAAATAAACTGGGATTTGTTTTTTCCTTCCCACGCGCACTATTTTAACATTTGACTTATTTATAAGGTGAGAGGAATGTTAAGGTTTTAACGTTTTATGAATCTTATGAGTATCGCGACCGAGTATGATTTTGCTGTAAACGTAGGTATTTTATCTTGTAGAGCAATGTTTATCTCGTAGTCCAAAGTCAATCGACGTATTATTGATCTCTTTTAATTATCTTTTATTCACTTCTTTCGTCGCATTTGTCGACACTTAAGTTTAATAAACGAAACAAGAGATGACAAGATTAGCTGGAAAACTTGATCGCAGTACGTATTAACGTAATAATTATTAAAATCGCAAACTTTTTTCAAAATATTTAAGCCGATTAATATTTATAGATCTGTAATGCCTTTGTAACGGGGTTATTTTAAATTGAAATCGTATTTATGCGCATACCATTCCGCCACTTTTTAATTTAGGTTTCTGAGCTCTAAATATGTAAACAAAAACTGAAGCGACAAGGGTAGATGACATCAGAGTTTTCTCGTTTAAAAGAAAGCAGTACCTGAGTAGACATTAGTTTGATTTATAAAAGGAAAACAAAACAAAATTTAAGATCCTGAAAAAAGCAAAAGCCGATGTGAGAATTATGATTTTTATGCGATACATATTATTTCGATATATATATATATTTTTAACGGAAAATTGTAAAAAAATAGGGATTTATTTATTGGATTTTTTCTTTATATGGAACATGACGTCTCGTGAACTTAATTGCAACTTAGACTACCGGACAAACATTATAAATACGAGGTGTGTGAGAAAAGTAATGAGACTGACTTTTTACTTACCAAAGTTTTTATTTTTTTCAAACAACAATATTATCCCCTTCAAAGTAGTTTCCTTGGGCAGTTATACACCGGCCCAGTCGTTCCCATTCCTGGAAGCAGCGCTGGAAGGCTTCAACTGGTAGGGCTTTTAACTGTCCGGTCACAGTCTTTTGAATGTTCTCCAGAGTTCGAAAATGACGTCCTTTTAAAAAATGTTTCAATTTCGAGAATGGAAAAGGTCACGAGGACTCAAATCAGGTGAATAGGGAGGTTGAGGAACCGTAGGAATGCGTTTTGAGGTCAAAAATTCCCTGACGGAAATGGCCGTGTGACACGGGGCATTGTCATGATGAAGCAGCTACTTGTCTGCAATGTCTGGTCTCACGCAAATCACTCTCTTTCTGAGCCTTTCAAGGACACCTTTGTAAAACACTTGGTTAACAGTTTGTCCTGAAGGAACAAATTCTTTATGCACGATACCCCTACTGTCAAAAAAGCAAATCGGAACGGTTTTGATCTTTGATTTGCTCATTCGACATTCTTTCGGTCGAGGAGATGACGGAATGTGCCACTCTTCGCTTTGTTTCAAGATCGTACTCAAATATCCAGGATTCATCACCTGTGATCACACGATTGAAAAATTCATGGTCATTGTCAATCCTTTCAAGAAGATCAGCAACACAGACCGGTAGACACAGCGTTGCCAGATCGCTCGCAGTGTTACCAATCTCATTATTTTTCTCACACACTTCGTAGACTGTTATAAAAATTTGTATTTTTACAACGGCGAGATTCAGTTGAATTAATTAATAGTTTCTAACCTTTTATACTTGTATTGTACATCGTCTGACATCGAAGATACGAGTGTCGCCCGGTATTATCTCACTCCAGCGGGGATAACTCGCTATCTGCGATCGGTAGATTTTTCACAGAAAATAAAAGTTGGGATTTATTTTCACAGAAAATAAATCCCAACTTTCTGCTCAAAGTTTTCGCTCTACATCTTTTATCGATCTGAATATTAATCGCACTAATTGAAAGGAAATCTGTTAGTTGAAACGCGTATAAACGAAATGCTACGGTTTCATGAAAACATTTCAATAGTAATCAGCGTGAAAAAATCAGATTTTTTGCCAAAAAACACGCGGGAAAATATTTTCTGTTAGATAAATAATTTAAGCCTATTTAAAAATGAAGCGTAAAATTGAAATTTTGTAATTCCAGCTGATGATTTTGTTTCTGTTCTTCCGTGATAATTAATTCTATTTATTTTGTTCCGTTTGTTCGCTTTAGTTTTCTTGTTTTCTCTTTGTACTGTTTTCTATGTAGCGTAGTCCATTTACTTATCTTCCTGGGTTAAATAGTATAGTGAGACACCGAGTCTCCGGATGTCCAACTATCCGGACAGCTTACATTCGTAACAGGCAATTTAAATAAATATATATACACCGGTTTAAAAAATTTTAAATAGTACTCAAATAAAGTTTTGCTTCAGCAGGAAGTATAGTTTTATTGATCTTCTTTTTTTACGACGGTTTTTTTTTAATTGACTTTTTGTAATTCGTATTCCACAAAACATAAATTTAGGCTTGGGCTAAACAAATTCGATGTGAACCAAATTGTCTGTTTTATTCTGATGTGCGTATAAAGAAGTTGCGACATTTTTCAGATCAGTAGGATATTTATTTTATTCGAAGGTTAAATAAAAAATACCTGCAGATTACGGAAAATAATGGGAACTTTTTATATTAAATAATTCAGCAGATCGCTAAGAAAGATATGACAGAAATTTCAAAGTTTTATTTCTACCTCCCGATATTGCATCCGTTTTACAATCGACGAATCAAGAGGTTATATAGTTTTCCTGGAACGCCTTTACCGTAAAGAGTTAATAAAAAGGACTCTTGACTGAATTGAAGATTAAGTGGTAACGCTTAAGAGAATCAACATGACATTAATTTGAAATACTGTTGTTATATGTTGGCTAATGCGTAGAATTCTGTCAAAAGCATACATTAGGAAGAGACTGGAATAAAATTTTAAACAAAACAATGCCCGGCGAGACTAATGATACGCCTTGTAAGAAGTCGAAAATGTAAAGGTATTCACAGACGAGATACCACAGACTCTACTCTTAGTGTCGATGGATGGATCGTCAGCGATGATAACGATCCAAGATATTAGATTTTGAACGACAACGAGATCGTAGAGGTTGTATGGGAAGATGAATAGCTAACTAACAGCTGCAGGAGACAACTTGCACCCACGGCCGTCACACGAAAAAGCTCTTGAATGTTTGTCTGTTGGGTCGACTGGTAGGTGCGACAAACAATGCGACTTTACACATATTACATAAATTTGCAGCTCATGAATTGTCACCATAACACGCGATAACTTAACTCATTTTTTCTTCAATACGTTTTTTTGTCAGATAATTTTTGTAAATTTTGATTCTTTTACTAGTAAATTTCAACTAATTTTTTTTTTATGTTAATGTATTACTGTATCTGATTTTTTATTTCATTTTACGTATGTTCGGAGTGTCTTTTTATGTTACTGAAATCCTCTTAATTTTTTTTATTTTCGTCTTTTTTTTTAAATTTGATGTTCAGTAAAAATTATAATGACATGTCTAGAACGTATGATAAACCTTTTTCAATTTTCCAATTATCCGAAGTCTCGGCCTTGCAAAAGTTAATCCGGATAATCGGCGTTCCACTATACTGTCATCGTCATGTAGTGTACCGATTATCGGGTTGTTGTTTTAAACGTATTCTGCCGTAGTCAAAGCTCCAATTTGTCCCTAGTTTATAATGGAGGTAATCCTTCAGGGTTTCCTCTTTATCTTACTTTCGAAGATAAGGTGTCCTGTTGATCGCAGCGGTTTAATAGATAATTCGAAGGCTTTTTATGATCTCTTATTGAAGGCGTTATAATCTTTTACTAATAAAACGTGTACTAATGAAAAGTTGTATTGTCCGTTTTTAGCGTTCTGTTTTAAGTTATGCATGCGCGTGTACAAAAATATATTGAGTTTTCTCGTCGACTGGAAGAAGTTGAGATTATTGTAATACTTTTTATATGGAAAATATATTTTTAGACATCGAATAAAGTTTTTTAAAATACATTTTAAATTAAATAATTAAACTTTTTCTAAATATTAATGAAACATCCCATTTATTTTAGCTTATAATAAAAAGGATTCATCCGAATTGGCAATAATTTTTCGATTTGATACGGTTACAGTTAAATTGTCGAGAATTCAATGTTTTTAGTGGTCAATTTACTGTATTTTTTTTTTGAACTTCTTGTTTTTTTTTTACGGGTGTAAATTTCTGGCCAGAGAACGGAGCAAAACTTGTCAATCACTGAAGTGTGTTAGATTTTTCGTGTGTGTGAGATATTTAACGTGATACATCTTTGTATTATTATTTCGCTTTTAAAATGCGTAACAGGCATTTTACTTTGAAAATATGTTTTTACGTGTCGGGGTTTTAATCTTTTAATTAGTTTTTAACTATCCAGTTTTGGAGAACAAATATCGTGCCCGGGCGATGATAACGCGAAAGTGATTTTCGACCTGGAGAAAAAAAGTTTTCTTGAGCAAAGACCTTTTTTTGCAAATCGTACAGTCATCTATCTGTGTGTAATCGTTTATACTACTTAAACTTTAAACTAGAGAACGTTTATGCTAAACTTTTAGTTGAACTAAATTTAATGCTCTTCTTGATTTATATTAATCGCTCAAAACTTAATACATAAGCTAAAATTTCTAAGGCTGAGAACAGAAAAAAAATTAGGCTGAGCTCGTTAGCAATGCTCGTGTGAATTTTAACCTAATTTTTGTTTTTCTGTTGAGTTTATAAGTTCATTTTTTATTTTATTCGGTCGGGAACCTAAAGAACTAATTTTAAAGAAATGCTGAAATATGATACACGTTCAGTTTCATGTATGTAATTATTTGTAGTCGAATAGCTTTTTTAAACCATTCAGCTCGTCTTATTATCCTCCGGAATTATAACTTCCGACTGTTGACAGATTCGTTACATTAGGATCGTAAAAATTATACCTTTTTTTTCATTCAATAACAAAAAATGAACCGTAGTTAGGAGTCGACTGTTAGAAACTTCCATAGATATTTGAATTTCAAAGACAATTTCTGTCTAATTTTAAATTAGAAATATATATTTTGGTACACGGGAAGTACGCTTTTCGTTATTTATGTCTTCGGCAGATTTTTCGCGATTTTTTTACGAGACGATTTGAAATTTTGCATTTAGGTATATTTATTTAAAAATGAATTTCTGTTTAGTTAAAAAGAATTTGCCCTAACATTACCGTACATTAATAAATTATCTGCAGGACAACCGCATACCGATCGTTAATATACGCGGCAAGTCAGCAAATTAAGATGATAGGCGTTGTCTTTACAACGGTAAAAATAACTCATTATACAAGAGTTAAAAACATATTTCTTCTAAATAAAATGAAATAGAACGACATACGATTTATGATTGCCGGATTCTTTGATCGGTAATTACCCGAATGAGATTTACAAGCACACTAAATTATATTTTTTTAAGGCTTTTCTTTAACTTTTCTATGAAACGTTCCCTGATTAGCCTGAAAATAGTCTAATTCGTTAACGTAGTCGGTAAAAAATTGATTCGATATTGTCAGTAATCATCACGAGTATTATTTTATGTACTTTTTAAACAGAATTAGGTTTTCTTTTTAATATTTTTGTCGGTAAACATTTCGGGTGATACGAAATCGAAAATCTTCTGGTTTAAGGAGGAATGTTTTTCAAATATATTTGAGTCGTTTTGGTTTACAATATTAGTTAATATTAACAATTAATTATTAACAATATTAGTTAATATTGTTAATTAATTTATAAAGTTAATTTCGAATACGTCTTATATTTATTTATTGAATTTTATATTATACCTGGTAATTATTCTGCACGTACGGGATAGTTGACCTCTCGAATTCTATATTAAAATCTTTTAGATTTTTAGCATTAGATTCAAAACATGAATACCGGGGCGAAATTTTCCTGTCTATCAGACCAGGCGGTAAGGGTTCTTAATATACTATAAGTCTCAATTAATATACTAAAAGTCGAGAGGCTGACAAAAAAATTTACCACAAGAGTTTTAGATATCCGAGTGGATCTAGTAAAATGGCTGTATCGATGTAAACTTGTCGTAGTCCCGTTTTTCGGTTGCAACTAGTTACATATTGAATTTATCGAAAAATGTTGCAAGCAAAAGTTGTAGAAAGGAAACTTTGCACAAAAATGATCAGTAACATTTTCATAAGATCATAAATAAACGTGAGAATGATGTTACGTAAAAAACATACTCGTTTTTTATCTTAAAAAATTAAATTTTTTGAAATTAAAAAAAAAAATGAAATCGAAGGTTCTTTACGCTCGATGAAGTACATATTTCTGGATAACGTTACCAAGTTTAACAAAAATCCGTTTTTGTTAACGTTTTACAAAGTTCTTTAAGTTGCTATTTTCACTGTTTGGTGCACACTGACGCATTTTATAAACATTACGCTCACAAAACTTGGTCAAAAATTAAAATTTACGTAAAACTGATATTACCATCTGACAGTAAATATTTTTCTCCAACCATTAGTATTGTTTAATATTTAAAATACTTTGACTTGACATTATACTATGTTATTACTAGCTGTAGTAAAGTCTTTCAAATTTACCACAGGTTATGCCTTTAGGTATCGTTTATCGATGACATTCTTATTTTTGTATTATCTGTCGCAGATCGAAAGTTACAGGTATTTGTTTATCGCGCGCGCGTGCTGAAACTGTGCCTCCGGCTACCTCACATCTCTCCGCATAGGCAGTATATAAAGCGCTACTGTTTATTGCGCTACCTCGTTTATTTTTATCTTTTATGTGTCCATAGATTTTTTGTGTAAAGTTTTCCGCTGTACATTTTTGACAAGAATGATTTTTTTCTGTAAAATCTGTATTTAACGACCTACAGTTAAAATAGTAAAAAAAAAAAAAAAAAATTTTTTTAATTTTATTTTGTATATAAAGAAATGTCGGAATGGCAGGTTCTCGACCTTCAATATGTTAATTAAGGCATGCTTTTAGGGACCTTTTCTACCTGGTATGATCGACAGGAAAATTTTGCCCCGTTATTAATGTTTTGAATGTAATCCTCCTTACTTTATATAGACTAAGAACAAACGTCTGTGTCTACCCGGTATCGCTTCGTTGCGTTTCTGTCCCTCCTCACAGCATCCGGTTCACTACAGACGAACGACATAATTCTACGTGAATTTTATGGAAAATTGAGATGAAAGATCTTCCTAAAAACTCGATTAAGTTGATATATTTTTTTATCAGAAAATTTTCACGAAAACGCTTCTCTCCTTATTTTAAACAGGCCCGTTTACCTGGCGAGCTGGGCATTTGGCTGTTAATGCGATGAAATTATCAAAATGTTACAAGAATTAAATTACATACCGAAAGCATATAACGAAGTGAATAATGTTCCCGATAACTTTATTTTTAACTAAACAATTAAAAACGTTTCTATCTTGAACATATAGAGAGAAAATAAATATTTTACATATTGTTAAGCGTAGCTTAACAATACAGAGTATTACATAGCACTATTACCGCTTTTAGAGGGGTATGCATAATATTATTACTACTATGCTTGCTTCTTAACATTTAAAGTACTAAATACTGTTACGATATTTTTTTTTAAAGTGGTTAATATCTGGTGGCAGTGGGTTGACGTAAAATATTTATTTTCTCTCTATATGTTCAAGATAGGTTCAAAACGTTCGCGGAATTACCTCGGTGAAATATCATTCAACATAAAGAAACTTTGAAGTAGCTAAATTATATTGAGGTATAAAAAATTAAATAAATTATTATACATGTATAACACTTTTGTTTAATTAAATATCTCTGAAAGAAAAATCGCGTTGATTTTGTTAACTGCATCTTCCTTTATGATGTAGAACTATTATGTTGTAACTGTTAGAAACTTTTTTCCCAATTATATTTTCTCAGGTGCCTAAGTTATTGATACGTGCTGGTACATGCTGATATATTGTTATACGGTACATGCCGTAAATTGATTAGGACTGAGAGCACACTGTTGTGCAGATGGGTTTGTTTGGATGGTGTACCCGCAACAAACTCGTTTGTTCGTAGGAAAGTAGTCTGTGGAAGACATTTATTTTTTCTATCCTTTTTGTATTTCGATTTAGAGACATGTCGAGATTAAAAGTATAAATATCTGTATTACCGCAATTTTCTTCATAGACTAACGACCTTCAAACGTCCTTGACATCAACATCTGCCGATATCCTGCATCCTACATCGTTTGATTATGAGCAACGAAGCATCACGCTTTCTATTATCGTTACGACCGACCAAAAGATGGATATCGATACACATTAAAAGGGAAAGTATTGTAGGTCCTAATTGTTTTTTTTAAATTACACAGATTGTGTGTTAAATCGCTTATTTAAATGTGTGATTATTTATAATTAGTAGTTTTGTTTATAATATAGAATCTGAGGAAAGAAGGAACTTCAACGTCAAGCCTGTTTTGTTATTTTAACAGCGTTATTTTTTAAGTGATCATAAGATTTACTTAAAGTGTATTTAATTTATATGTTTTGAAAAACCTATCTTTTTTTTAATCTATGATCGATACTTAACCGGTTCTCGGAAAGCGGCGAAATATGTGCACTCCCTAATACTGCTCAAAGTTGATAGAATAAATAATAACAATCTTTACGGTGTTAAACCAGCAGAGGCGTTTTCCTTGATATTTTAATTAATAATTACACACTCGAATTTTCGAAAAACTTTTCGCCGTAAGTAATTTCTGCATACAGGCTCCGTCGTAAAAATATAAAATTTCTCTAATATCGTAGTTCAAGTCTGGTAATCTGGATGATGATAATGTTATAAATGTGTTAGTGTTGAAAATTTCTCATATCAGACACAGTACTGATAAGTATGTGTTTGCCCCTCCACCATAAATCAAGACATGTACTATCAAAACCATGTGAATAGATGATAAAAACTGCCTATTCTCGATAAAGTATTTTTTTCCCTAGTTTATTACTTTTTAATTTAAATAAATGGTGCTGATTTCTCAAGTTTTGAAGCTTTTTTATTATTTTGAACAAATTTAAAACAAATTGAACAAATTTTTTTTTTTTAAAGAATTACTTCATTTAAATCTAGTTTCTTTGTTCAATTATTTTTAAATGGATTTTGCAATTGTTGCTGCTGCAATCTCATCACTTTGTTTGTAAGGTCTTGATTGAGTAAACTGGTTTGTCATGCTTTAGTCAAATGGTCAAATTTACTTGTGGCTTTAAAACTGGTGACAGTGTGTAGAAACGCCATCTATTTAATAAACCACATTGTAAAAAATACTTTAAAGATAATTGTTCGACTGATTTTTAATTTAAGCCTAAGTTTCATCCAGCCTTTTCATTTTATTTTTAATCCTTTCTTTTATTTTTTTTTTTTTTAGGTTTAAAGTATATATTTTTCAGTGATTTATTTATGTTATTGCTCTAAATTATTGAAATTTATAATTTATTATTTGGTTGTTTTATAATCTGGGCTGTAGTTATATAAATTTTAATTTTTTGTTTCAAAACAAGGCTAGTTGTTTATGTAACACTACTTGATTGCTATATGTCCTTTTAATATTATTATTCCAGTTAAAGGTATATAATAATTCTGATTTTACCAAAAAATAATTAAATAATCGAGGAACATTATTTCTTTTATCGGTTTCTTTTGTTGTCCTGAAAAGTTGCAATAATCTTCTTGCTTGCTCTTTTTATACCTCATAATAATCTATGATACATTAAGTAAGTTATTTTTTTTGCTAGAAGTGATACATAGATTATATTCTTCTTTCTATTATGAAATTATCTATTCTCTGTTTTTTTTGTACATTATAACTCTTAATCATATATTTCAATAAAAATGTATTATATTTAAATTGACATCCTTTATAAGAAAAATAAAACTGTCTACGTTACTAAATTTTGAAGTTGTTCCAGTTTTTTTATTTATATGTAATATTTCTGCTGTTTAATGAAGAAGAAAATATATGAAGAAAATTTTAATATTTTTTAAATATAATTTTATTTGAAAACAGAATGGTTTGGTTCATTGGAATCACCGTTTTAGTATAGTGACCACCATTAATCTTTCCATTAAAAAGTAAGCTTTACAATACAGTCCCTACAACCCCTCAAATTTATTGAGTGAGGGATGGGTGAGTTCAATATGCTGTTGTGGTTACAACACTTTTTGGTTGTGTACACACATATAACTGATGGATATATATATAAATATAATCTTCAATCTAATTTACAGTCAAGTAAATGTGAAAAATTTACTTTTTCATTCGAGGAAAAATGAGTAAAATGTAAGTATATTCTTAGTTTAAATAGAATTTATGTATTAGTGAAGTTCTGTATAAATAATAATAATTAGTTGTAATTTTGTAATAAAATTTGGGATAGCTTCTGAGAAAAATGTATTACAAGCAGGTACTTAATTATTCTGTTCCAGCTCAAATTAATTATTAATTGAAATAAAGTTGTTTAACGAAAAATTAATATTCGGATAGACTAATGCCATAGTAGGTAGACAATGATTATATCAGGTTTTGCATTATATTGTGGCAGGCATGCAGAGAGAAAATAATAAAGAAATAAATTATTAATTATAGCTGGAAAATAAAATCATGTGTTGTAACCCCTCAAAAGTAAGTTAAAGCTTAATGGAAAACTTATCTTCTGATCTGTTTATATTTGTTTGCATGGGAATATGAAAACGTGTAAATTTGTAAAGTTTTGAAAACAATTATGAAGGGAATTGAAAGAACAGCAAGCATCCTTCCACATCGACACTGAACTCAGGACAATGTTTGTATTTTGAGGATGCCCATAGGAAAAGTGTTTTAACTGAGTAAGGGTGTATGGGTAAATTTTTTTTGACTGTGCTGATATATTTCTTGCATTCCCTAGAAAGAGATGTAAAAGTTAGTTGATTAAATAGAGACCTCTGTAAATCTGATGATCATTGTTAAAAGAGCATATAAAATGTGTAGGAAACGGGTAGAATAAGTAGTAAAAACGCTTTTTAATTCAGAAGGAATGAAGCAGAAAGAAAATGTAGCAAAGTATTAAAGTCTACTATAGCTTAAATAATAGCACTTTAATTGGCAAGAGATGTTAATAGCTGAATTTAAGGCAGTAAAAAATTCATTAATCAAAACAAAAATTTTTACAATCTTTTTAGATTAATAATAAACAGTCCTTATTTTATTTTATGGAATACTTGTTAATGTTTACTAATTAACAAGTAATAATGTAGAAATAACTGTTTAATAGTAGAAATAAACAGTTAAACAGCAACAATTAAATTTAGTTATGAAAAAATAAAATTTCCTGATTCAAAAGTAAAATGTAATATTGAATTCTTCCTTGCCCCTAAATATGTTTGTATAAATGAATTATGTATGTGTGGATGTTTTATAATTACACTGAATTGTCTTTTTTGCTTCATTAAGAGCTAAATTAAACATTCCAGTATAGCCGGAACAGACTAGTAAAATATGAAATAAGTTTTTGAAATAATTTTTATATTGCAGTGACAAACTGTATTTAGGAAGATGTGAAATGGTTCATGGTGCATAGAAACAAAAGTTTTTTGTGGGATTTAGAGTGGGAAGGGTAATGTATTGTGATCGGTAACAGATGTCATTATGCTCTAATCTGTGTTATAGATAATAAAGCGTTATTCTGAACTATGTACAAGTAAAAGAAGTCAGTCTCTCACTCTCACTCTATATCCCTGTCTATCTTTAACATATCTACTCATTGAATGGAGAATGGGAGGGAAGAGAGTTAACCTAAAGAGGGAATATGTGTGGCAAGAATTTCTAGATTTTTCCAAGATAAGCAATAATGTTCTTCTCCTTGAGCCATTGCGTTTGAATAGATGTTACTTTATGTCTGTGGTGAAGCTATAATGGACTTCAGACAGTGGGAATAAAAATCGATAAACAGTTACATAGAGAAAATAAATTTTATTGCATGGTATCAACTTATCAGATAATAGTAATAAATTGATTAAAACCAAAATCTTTACTGGTAATTTTTTATTACTTTTTTCAGAATTTGTTGATTCTGACTGTAAAAGTTTTATTTCTACCAAATTATTTGTGCGTGATTTATGTTTTTTTGTCTACTGATAACTTATTAAACAACTACTTCTTTTTTGCAGCATCTGTCATTGCCGTCTTCTCAGTCAGCAAGGGGTGAAGCTGGCTTCAATTTTAGCCTTACGAGTAATGAAGATATTGAAGGGCCACAGGGAAGTTTTGAATGTATACAACAGACATCATCAAGGTAATCTTTGATGGCCTTAAACAGTTTTACAAATAGTTTAACAAGAAAATATGATGAATGAGTTGATAAGTGAAATAATACTAAATCCTCTCCAGGAATAAATATTTGTATAATATATGTAAGTTATATAATTATATTTATATTTGATTTATTATCCTAAGGGCAACATTTCAGGAATAATAAGGTATTATTAATAACCCTTTATACAACACTTACAGTGTTGTAAGTGTTGTATAAAGGGTTATTCGATGCAGTGATTGATTTTAACTCTGTTGTTGCATCTGGGAAATAACTTGTAAATTTATTTATTTATTTACAGGCTTGTTAGGTTGTTTCAACGTGCATTAAACTAGTAAAAATAAGTAGTGGGTGAACTCCCCTTCCTGAACATTAAAGAGTTAAGTTGAAAAATGATGATTACCCAGAGAAGCGTATAACATTGTTCAATAAACACTGATTGAAATTGCAATAAATGTTTGAAAATTGTACTGCGAATCTGTTGGGGTTGTTTAAAGGAGTAAAAGTTTAAAGGCAGTGTTAAACTGCATATTTTTGTTACACCAGCTTTTGTAGAACTGTATGGTTTTGTTACCTAAGAGATCTAAATACAAAGGGTAACAAAGGTAGTTAACTGTTGAATTCTGCTGCCAACAAAGTGCATCAAATGATATGAAGCAGTTGTTTAGAGAAACTATGAAACAAAATATATGTTTGCCTTTGATTTTTAAAACTTAAAAAGTTTTAAAAATGTGTTTTTGTTTAAAGTAGTTTGTATTTTTCTTTACTTCAGAATTTTAGATTGGTATGAAAAAAATCTGATTGTCCACATCAGATTGTACGCTTATTAAATTTACATATACACATTTTTAAAAGTGCATAAATTTTTATTTCATTAATAACTTCTGATATTTTTTCATATTTTTTTATTGTTATTATCGAATTATTATTTATAATAAAAATTTGTTTACAATCAGAGGTTAGTTATTAATAAATCAATATATTTAAATTCTGAAGTCTGATTCGAACTGTTGTGCTTTCCTGTTATAAGATTCAAATATTTCATTAATTAAAATTTCATTTCGCTATAACTCTGGAACCAGTGAAAATAAGTACCACTTATGATAGATCATTGAAAAGCTCTCAACAAGGGTTTATTACTGCAGTTAAGGAAAAGTCCAAAATTCAATTTTTTTTTGGATTAAGGGCTTTTTGGGACACTTTTGGTTCATTTGATTGTAATCAAAAGCGGGGTACACAACTGGATGTTACAACAATCCTAAATCCAAAATTTCAACATCCTACATCTCCAGGACCATCATTAGGTATTACTTCAGAGGATGAGATAAATCACCATTTTTGTAGCCTGTGAAAATGTCATGCCTGGTTGGGATTCAACCTCCAAATGGAAGGCTGAGACACTACCATTCCTGCCAAGGTACATTTTTTATTATTACCTTCTTTTTTCAGAATATTTTTGCAGGAAGTAACTTTATTAATATACTTTGTTTACCCCACAACTGAGTTACTGTTAATTTGATAATTTGTCATTTTATTGAAACACTTATTATTTTGCAATGTAAACTAAACATCTTAATATAATTCCCAGTGGATTCAGTATCTGATTATTATTTTGTAACTTTTGTGTGTATACTTGAATAAAATAATGATTACTTTCATTTTGATTAAATCTGTATTATAGTATTCTAATTTCATTGTTAAAATTCATCTGAGACACAAATTCATTTAAGTTCATTTAAATTAAAATAAACTATAGGGAAAAGACTAGGAAATATATAATGGGTTAAATTTGAAAAAGAGAAAGTAAAACAATAGAGGATAATTAGGCAAAAAGGTAAAGATTAGTAAAAACCAGGGGACACATTTGAATTCAGGGATAAATACTGAAAACTATATGTAGTCTTCAACTCATCATCTTATCATATCAGTTTGAATTATGAATTGAGTAATGATCATTAGGTTGTATACTGAACACCAATTGCATTGATGCAGTTTTTTATTTTACTGTTCTGTTTTTTTATCTAAATAAAATAGCACTGCACATTGCTGATTTGAGAGTTACTTAAGATCTGAGACCTATTTTTGTTGTGATTTATTTTTTATTAGTTAAAAATGATGTTAATGGATTATTGAATAGATATTAAACAGAAGGATCCATTTCAGAGGAAATTTTGGAGGTACTCAATTGAAAATAGTGATATAAGCTAAAAAAAAAACAAAAAAACTGATAAATCATTAAAAGAAAATATTATAATATTTGTTTAAATTGCTTTGGTATTTTTTGTTGTCAAAATTATAGGATTACTCTTTCAGGAATGGATTTTTCTTTATGTTTGAAATATAAAATTTAAAGAACAAAAAATACACTTTCAAAAGGAATAATTTTTTGTAATCTTTTATTTCAGATGTTTGGAAAATGTTGGACTTTTGCATTGTAAGATGCGAGTCCAAGCAAATGAGGATGTTTATGATGTTACTAGACAAAGGATGGCTGCTGCTGAACAGATGCACAAGAAAAACTGGTAATTATGATTGATTGTTCTGATACAGGGCTATTATTATTTTATTTATTTATCTAATAAATAAAGTTTTATTAGAGCTTGTCTCTTTTTTAAATACATTTGTTTTTGAAAACTTTCTGTCAGTAATTTAGCAGGTTATTCAAACTAAGTTTGATATAATTCTTAATTGGACTGGTATAACACCAATTAATGCAGAAAATTTTGTTTTTTATTTTCATAAGGGTCTTTGTTTTTTATTTGGGACACATTAAATGTGAAAAGTTATGTTACAGAAGAAATAGATTGCAATGCGGTAATGGGATTAGATTTGTTAAAAAGGAATGTCATTAATTTAAATTCAAATAAACCGTACAGAAAGACCCAGGAAATAAATAATAGGTTGAATTTAAAAAGGAGAAGTAAAAAAAGAATGGATCATTTGGTAAAAAGATAAAGATCAGTAAAAACCAGGGGACACATTTGAATTTAGGGATAAACACTGAAAACTATTTAGTCTTCTGCTCATTATTTTATACAAATTTTACTTAAGTAAATTTAATCATTAATGCAAAGTTAACTTTAAGGATATATGAATTGAGATAGATAAAAAATATTGTTATTAGAAAAATAGATGAAGTAATTAAGTAAGAGAAAATTCTGTAGAAAAGAAACAAATATATACGAAAGGGCTTTGCCTGATAGTTAGAAGAGAACTCAAGTGGTATTATTTTAACTAATCTAGGAATTAAAAAAATATTTGCCAGTTTATTTAAAAAATGCCTATTTGTTGAGAAAACTAATAATTGTTTGTTTTAACTGCTGTTATTACTAAACTAGTCATCAGAAAATGATGAAATGTTTCGTAGACATGACTAATATTAAGAAAAACTAACACTAAATATTTAAAAACATTAAAAAAAGCTTAATGTTGAATATAACTACTAATAATAAGAATAAATATGGATTTTTATTTTTTGAACTGGAGTAACAGAGACTTTTTTCTACTATTCCAATTATGTTAGGAACAAATTCTAAAAGTCAGAGCATAAGAAAATTTTTAAGTACATTTATGGGGGTACATGTTGTAAATGAAATGCAGTAAAAATATTGAATTTATTTTCTGTAAAAGAATTTTTCATTCTGTCAGCTGTTGTCAAACATCATTCAACAAATACAATACAAATTACAATTGTCAACATTAAAAAATCAGAATTACTTTAATACAAATAATGATTTAATTCATATAAAACTATCACTGCTTATTTGGTTTGCAAATAGCAGTAAGCCGTGGTGAAGATATTGATATGGATAAAATGATAGTGAAAGTTTGTCATGAGTTCCTTGCAGAACACATGGAAATATTTCTCAGTTATTTGGAGCCAAGAAAGAATGTTTATTTAAATTACTAATCATTGTTATATAGATTGTGATCATCTATTTAATAGAAAGAATCTGATATAAAAAATGCTTAGCACTTATTTTTGAATAATTTTAACCTAATTTATAAGTCACAACTTTATATCCAAGCTCCATAAACCATTTTTGTCAGTAAGCACTGATTGGTTACTAATGATACTGATTGGCTATTAATGTTTTAATTTTATTGATTATCAAGTTTTTCAAATTTTGGTAGTTTCTTAATGAATCTGAATCCTCATTTTAAGGTTATTTTAAAACATAAATATGTTTATTGCATTTGTTAATGTTCTATAGTTTAAGCTGCATGGCATGAAGGCTGATGTAGAATTCAACTGTTACATCTTTATAGTGTAAATTTGTATACAGAAGCACTTGGCTGGTGTGTGTATGTTTGATTGTTTTTTGTGTATGTGCGTTTGATTGTTTTTTTTGTGTATGTGCATATGGGTGTGCGTGCACATGCACACAAATGGAGGAGTTTTATGTATATCACATTATTCAATAAAAACGTTATTTACACCTGATAGTAGAAATTATATTTTGATTTTGAGAAATACGTTATAAAAAATGAAATTAGAGATATTTAGCCACATTGTTCATGGAACAATGTTGTTTTGTTTTTTCACTAAATGAACACACACAATAGTGGACTGTATAACATTTTTATTGTAATGAATACTAAGACAATATAATACTATGTAACATTTAAATATTCAAGATATTGTAACATTTTAACACTATGAATGCTTAAGACGCACACACACACATCCGTCTTTCACAATATCTCACCACGCACTGAACTACGCACCAAAGAATCCCCACTACCTCACACTCGCACATCAACATACATCAGCACGCAACAAACATGAATCCAAAATTATACGCATTCACACACCAACGATACCAAACAAATGTGGGTGAAGTTTAATTTGATAGTATTTCAGAATGATACATTAGAGTTTGTATAGTAATCTGATACAAAAAGTATCAGCTCTTTTTTTAACTTAATGAATATTTTATGTTTGCACGAAGTGAGATTTTGTGTGTGGCATAATGTTATACTGCTTTTGCTGTAAGTTTTTTCAGTGAAAGTTATTAAAAAAAGCCAAACAACAAATAATGTTATTAATTTTTATAAATGGCTTGGATCTCCACACATTTTATTAAGTACACAAATCTTTTATTATTTTTAACTCAAATAAATTTTTTTTTTTTTACTTAGTTTACAATATTTGTTGCATAACTTGAAACCAGAAGTACATATAGTATTTGTGAACCAAGAAAATACATTAAAAGTTTAAGATCAACTGATCAGATCTCATTAATTACTCTGGAAGAGTATATATTATTTACATTTAATAATTTACTTATAGTATACTAGCTGAGGCAATGCTTCACTATTGCTAGGCTTGAGTAAATGAACACAATTGAAAGTTTGTTAAATCATTAAAAACTGAACATTATGGGACTTCACACAATTTAACCTTTCACTTTTTCCCCATTTCTCCATTCCCTGTTCCCTTGCTCCCTATTTCTTCCCTGATTTCCCCCATTTCCTTTTCACCTCTTTCCCCTTCCATTTCCCCTCCCCCTTTCTGAGCCAAATCCGACCATAAATATAATTTTTGGAAATATCGATACCAGCACCATCTGGCGGGTTCAAACTAATACAGAAACCTTCATGGGCGTGCCCACAATAACTCACCAAAGTTTCATCGTAATGGGATGAATGGCATATTAACGCATACAGGACAAACCAATATACAAACATTCATTTTTATATATATATATATATATATATATATATATAAGCTATGAATCTCTACTTCATGTTTGTTCAAGTTTTATTTTCTTTGTATTTGTGAAGTGTCAGTATGAGAAAAATTAAAATTAAGTCTTATTTGTGCAAATGATTAATTCTGTTATCTCTGCTAATTACTTAATCTTTTCTTAGTACCAGGGAAATTGAATTGGATAAGGCAGGAATTGGACGTAGGGTGAAGCGTAGTATTAAACCGATTTCCGGTGGGGGTGGGGGTAGTAGAACAACATCCATCAATGGATTTCATCGCAACTCCTCACCCTCACCGGTTCTTTCAAGTTTCATGAACCATAACCACACTGCACCTGCACACCATGTCTCTGCGCCGCAGAAATCCAATGTCTCTGATATAATGAAACGGCCTATTAGGTAAGTAAGTTTTTCATGTATAATTATTGATAATTTAACTATTGTGATGAGTTATGAAATAATAATGTATGGGTGCAGTACTACTATCAAATATAAAAAAAACTATCTATTTTAGAGGAACTATAATAATGTATGGTACCAGGATAGTATTATAGGATGTATGTAAGTACCAGGATAGTAGTATGGGTATCAGTTAAACAAAGCAACTTCTTTTTGACCAAGAAAATTGATGTAAATGGTAACTTTATTATATTTAATTATATTTTTTTAATATAGATGTTTTTTTAGAGTTTGCCATGCATTTCTATATAAATTTCAAATTACTGTTCATCAGGTAAAACACTATTATATTTTCTGATCACAGGTAAACTGTCTCATATTTGTTTTTTGTAATTGAAGTTAGTGTTTAATTATTACGTTACAGCAAATTATTTCATAATTATTCTTGTTATTACTATTTCTTGCAAGTCATATTCATTTACGATGTACTTGCATTTAATAAGAATGAAAAAAATATAAATAAAAAGACTTGATCACTGAGTTACCTGGCAATTTTACCTTTTTAATTTTCATCAATATAAAAATTGTAAACATTTATTTTATTAATTATTGCAATTTGTTGTAATTAATACTCTTTTATAATTTTGCACCACAATTTGAACTAGCTGTAAAAAAAAAATAGTACACTATTTTCTATCCAAACTTTTTCTTTATTAAATTATTATTCTAATCATTTCACATCAGTTTGTAAACTGTTTAAATTAGATCTTTCGGTGCTTTTACTCCTTGATCTTTAACAGCTCATAAAATAAAAATGCAATAATTAAAAGTGGTTGTACATTGTTCTGAAAGTTATTGTCTCACTACATTTTTCTTCTACTTCTTTAATGTCATTGTAGTAATCTTTTCATTGAGAAGACCTTACTGCAGTAAATGCACAATGATTAGTGTTCTTACAGCTTTTATATTGAATGTATTTTAAAATTTATATGAAAAATCAGGTAGCTATATGACTTTACCAACATACCAACCAAAATTTATTACACGTTTAATTTTTAGTTTGTTTTTTTTTTTATTGTACAGTCTACCTCAAAAATTTGTTGTTTCATCAATTGACCATTAATATATTATAGATATATACCATAAATTTATCATGTTTTTTATTTCATGTCATATCTATAAAGAGCTGAATTACCTCCTGTATCTCCGGGTAATAGATCTTATCTGTTGTTTGGGAGAGAACTTGCGTCAAAATTCCAATTAATTGTTTGCATAAAAACTGTTAAATATTTTCTGTGTTTTTACTTTTTGCCCTGCGAGATCTTATATTAAAATACATTCTTAGGAAATAAACCATAGAATACAGTTTGCTGGAAATAGAATCAAACCTTCAAACCTCCTTGTTTTCTGTGTAGAATGAAAAAGTAAAATTTCCAGTAAAGTTGTTAAAATTCTATTGACCGTTGAAATTTTTTACTAAAAGTGCTTCCCCAAAAGGGGAATTGATGTTGGTTTTTCTTTTAAGTATTTTTTGCAAAGTGCATTCTGAATGTATAAATTCCAGAGATAGATTTTTTTATAAAGGGAATAACTAACTTACTGGTAATTATTTCAAGTGAAAACACAGCAGATGCATTTTCAGTCCTGTAATTTTTTTTAAAATATATAAGTGCATTTGCAGCAAATTTTTTTGAATGTCATTCTAGATTATATCCAAAATTAACTGGATTACCAAAAATTCATAAATTAGATATCTGAATGCAAACTTTAAAAAATGCCTCTGTTATATCCAAAATAATAGATAAAATTCTGAGGAATAAGATAAATTTACCTAATACATTTAATATAAATAATAGTTATGAATTAAGCTTAAATAATAAATGGAGGTGTTCCATTTTAATTCAACAAATGATTATTTGTTGCGTCACTATTTTTTATTTTGATGATATTTTTGGTATTTGATAACTTCATATATATATTTGGTATATGATAACCCACCTTGTAGTGGCTAAAAAATATTTTTTTATAATTTAAAAAAAATTTTTTGTTGATTAATAGATTATTTTCCAACTCTCCAACAGGTAAAAACATCATTTTCGTCACGTTTTTCATGAGCTGTAGCATTCTTATTTTGAATCATACAGAGGGTCAAAAAGGGCTTTTTGGAAAGAGTAAAGATGGAATTTCATCTTAAGTGTACTCAAAATTCATTCTGTTACATAACAAAATCTTGTAATATTTACTGAAGTTAGGTTTACAAGTTGTTTTTTCAAATTTTGGGCCCAAAATAAATAATGATGGGCTTAGGGTAAAGGCCTGTTTTTTTTTTTTTTTACCTTTTAATCTTAGGTACTAGTAGTACTTATAACAAATAATTGAGTGTTACCAAGTGTCCTTCATTTAAAAAAAGGCCGCTGAATTGTAAGATTTTGAAAATGTCTAATTTTTGGAGCCCAAAAACCATATGTAATACAGGTGGAAAAAATCTAAAATATTTACAGCAGTAAGTGCTTTTTATATTCTTTAAAACCACATAAAATTTATTTTGTTACTCAAAGCGGTTGACGAGTAATGGAGCCAACAAAACTGCTAAAAACACCTTTCCTTTTAACTATAAAGAACATCCAAAAATACTGATTTTATGTATTTTCTTTGGATTATAAAAATTACAACTAAAGTCATTAGAATGAATAAATGGATAATTAATAAATAGTCAATTACAGAATGGTAAATAATAATTAGAAAATGATAAACAATTCAAACACATTAAATAAGTTGTACAATTCACTTTTACCTTGCTTTACTCCTGCTAATGGAATTTATTCATAACTTTCATGAATAAATCTTGAACTTTTTGATAACAAACTTAATTAACATAACTTAGTGCCACTGCCATTTTTTTATTGAGTAGAATGATAAGTACTCATTCGTCTTTGGTGTAATGATTTGTCCTCTTCCAGTAGTTGATAAAGAAAGCTTTGAAGGCATGAGAATCTTTAAAATATTTTCCAGTTAAACCCATGTTTGATTATCCCTCAATGATTTCTTGAATGAAGTACCAGGATTCTGCGGATGGAAAAAGTGTATTCTATATTCCTCTTCATTTTCATGTATTTTGACTTCAATGACTTCGCCTAACCACCACTTGCCATTGTATACACAGCAGACATAATTTTTACATTTTGGCTTTGGTAAACCTATAAAGCAATCAAAAACACTAATGTGTTCTTGTTTACCGATGCTAACATAACTGTTTCTGATTCAGAGATCACCTGAACTTTCAGAATACATTTCCGACTTGTACATAATTGTGAAAGGTTGTTGTTTCTGGGACTGTCGAGATTACCTGATAATGAGAACTGAGGTATTCTTCAGTCTCATGAACATCTTTATTAGAGCAGAAAGTAAATTTTATATTTTTAATATTGTCTGCAATAATTCTACATTTCAGAAGGTGTAACAATTTGATTGTTGACTGTCCTTTAAAGGCTTGCTTTAGTCACAGTCCTTTCTACAGTTCCATCAATACCATCACAAGGTCCTTTTGCACGGTATGAGGCAAAAAAATGCCATTAAAGAATGGCATTGTTTTGCTATTTCAAAATCTTGATTGTAGCACAAATTTCTGAAATTTTGTTGTTGTTTTTATACTGGGCTGAGGAGCCATCAGAAAATTAAAAAAAATTGTTTAACTTGTGGTAACTGTGTTTTTACCTTATTTATAACTTGCTTTTGGAAACAGAAGAACGATCTAGTATTGTGCTTCAAATACTAATTCACTACTTTGGTATTGTAACTTTCCTTCTTTTATGTGAGAAATGGATGTACTGAGGCATAAGTTTTTGACCAGTGATATATGACTGGACTTCTCTCTGTATCACAAAAGGAAAATTTTTAGAGAAGTCTCCCATTATAATACGTTCATTCACCCTCCCAACAAGTTTTCCCTTTTAATGTTGAGGAAATTAGTTTGTTTCTTTGCAACAAAATGATGCCTTTTTAGATTGTTTAAATTTTCAGTAAGTTTATCTAAGTACTCTTGAAGTGGAAGAATTTGAATAGTTAGTTCACAACAATCAACAGAAACCGAATCAAAATCATCTCAGCTCTCTTGCAGTAATCTGAGCACTTCATTAGTCCCTGGACATTTTTCAGATTGTGACAGTATGCATGTTTTCTATATCACATAACCATGGTTGAAAAAAGAATTTTATAATCAAATTTCATTTTTAGAGCAGATAATATGAGTTTTACACTTTAATGGGTGATATACGTGCACACACACACACACACACACACACACACACACACACACACACAGAGAGAGAGAGAGAGAGAGAGAGAGTTCTGTTTGGTGGGTCAGGTGACCCACCAAACAGAACATAAAATTTAGGTCTTAAATCAGCAAATTTTGAAAAACCAATTTTTAAATTATGATAAGCCTAAAAATCTTTGACACATTTAATAACATTTTCATCAATTTTGTGACTGGGTTTCTTTTTGCCAATTTGTGGTAAAATTCTACTTGTTTTAACTAATTGTTTAGATTGACTGGCTAAATACTGACAAAACACTAAACTCATTTTGAATTTTTTGAACATTCCAACTCCATGGTAATAAACTTAAATTATTAATTTTTTTGGGTTGATATAACTTTTCATTTTATCCTTTAATTTAATGATTAATTCTTCATATTTCCTACCTAAATCAGCATAATTTTGAGGTACTAAACTGGTTTCTACAGTAGAAATATTTAAATCACAGGAATTGTTTAATTTACTGGTAACTGACTAGGCTATTTTTGTAACTTTTTTTAAAATTGTTTCCTTTGCACTGCTTGATAATTGTTGAATCTTAATGGGGGAAATGTCAAGTGCTGAACAAGCTTTATTCACCAACTCTACTAGTATAACACATTGAGGCTCAAATATATCTTTACATTCCTCCGGTTCACTTTCTGTATCATGTTTGCTTTTTGTATTTTGTTTAAGCATTTTATACACTGTGCTCTGCATGGAATTAATTTTAAATTTAGATTGCTTGTTGAAAGAGTCAAAGATATTTCTCGAAAAGATTTCTTAACCGGTTTAGTGCAACAGCTAAATGGGTCAGAGCAACTTTTCCCATTAATATGAAAATATTTATCTAAATATTTGGTTTTATGAAAATCACAGATATTTTTTGTTTCAGTACATCCACTTCTTAAAGGTATCTATGTTATTTGCTGTTCAATAAACTCTAAAATAAAGTGCAATACTGAAGATCTATTGTAAATCAATTTGTGACATACTGTTTCAGTGTGAATGCCAGTTTAACACTTCGTAATCCATTTTTATAAAATGTGCAAGGGTTCTTGGAATAACAATACAGTTAGTATAAATTATAAAACTAGCAATTTCACCTCACTTTGTTTTATCCCAGTTTCTGTACAACTAAAATAAAAATAACTAATTAATAAAATTAAAAATAAAAGATATGACATAGAAGAGAAGTTTACTGCTAATAAAATTATTTTTTAAAAAAGTGTACATTACCTAACCGCAGTATTAACACTTGCAACAATACAACATACCACACTGAAATCAAAACAGTTACTGAGCTTTCTACAATATTTACATTCAGGATTACACAAACATTCATGTCCATGCAACTCTATTCACTTATGTGTTTAAACATCGAGTTTGTGTGTATGAGTCATACTTTAATTAACAAACTGTCTAGAATGTAAGCTATCTCATTATTGACATTTCAAAATATTTTGTATAGTAGACCTACATTATTTGAAAAAATACATGCTGTGAATTTTTTGGATACATTGTTCACAGTTAGAAGGAACAGTGTTTTTATTGGGATTGATGGCTTCATTACTCATCAACCACTTTTAGTAACAGAGTTAATTTTATATGGTTTTAAAGTACATAAAAAGTACTTACTGCTGTAAACGTTTCAGATTTTTTCCACCTGTCCCACTTGTGGTTTTTGGGCCCCAAAAATTAGACATTTTTAAAATCTTACAATATGCCGGCCATTTTTTTTTTTTAAACGAAGGACTGTAACAGTCCAAATTTTTATTATGTACTTCTAGTACCTAAGAGTTAAAAGGTAAAAAACAGGCCTATTACTTTAAGCCCTTCATTATTTATTTTGAGCCCAAAATTTGAAAAAACAATTTGTAAACATAACTTCATTAAACATTACAAGATTTGGTTTTGTAACAAACTGAATTTTGAGTACACTAAGATGAAGTTCCATCTTTTCTTTTTCCAAAAATCGTTTTTTAACCTCTGAATGATGCAAAATAAGAATGCTACAGCTCATAGAAAAAGTGATGAAAATGGCTGTTTATACATGTTGGCAAGTTAGAAAATAGTCAAGAAAAAGATTTTTTACAATATAAAATAATATTTGTTGGCTTCTACAAGGTTGGTAGTTACCAGATATCAACAAAATCAAAAGTAGCAATGCAATAAAATTTTTGAAAATTTGTTGAATTGAAATGGAATACCCCAAATGTAAGTAAAGACACTAGAATGGTTAGTTGTGACATAACTAACATATATCATAGCATACATATAAACCATACCATGAAAATAACAAAAAATAAATTAAAAAGTAGCCAAGAAGATCTAAAATTTATTAAAGTATCATCACTGTTATAACAAATATTTGTCAACAAACTTATTTTGAATTCAATAACAAATATTATACACAAAAAAAAATACCTTACTTACGGGATTTCCACTGTCAGCTGTTATGTCAGAAATATATACAGAATTTTGAGAGTAAATCAGTACTCACACATAAAGTTTTAACATAGACATTGTATGTTATTGTGGACACTGTATTACATTCTCATATATAACCTGATAGTAAAAATGAACCTCTTATATTATTAAACAAATTAAATTTTTGTAATGAAAATTTAAAATTCACGTTTAAAATAGATAATAATAGAATGTTAATTATTTAGATGTCGCTATTGAAATGAACAAGAACAAACAACCAAATTGAAACATCAGTATATAGCAAACGTACATCTAATAATATAATAATTCAATAAAAAATCAAATCAACTTGTGTTATAAAATTAACAAAAAAATATGATTAATATAGCAGTCAAATACACACATAATAACAATGAAAAGTTAAATAATGAAATAAACATCATAAAAGATAGGTTGAAAATGGATGTGATACTACTTTAATTAATAATGTTTATGAAAAACAACAATCAAAACAGAATAAACTACCGTACTAAAACTTAGCATTAAAGAAATATTTAAACCAGCATACAAACCTAATAACCACATAATCTGTAGAATTAATAAAATTAAATGTAATGATTAAGATATTATTTATTTAGGAAAACAAACAGATTCTTTAAAACTAGATTTATTGAACATTATGGAAATTACGAAAATTATAAATTAGGTTTTTCTAATACGGCATACCATTTAATAAACAATAAACATTTTATTTATGATATTAACACAAATTTAAAAATATTAGAAATTAACAAAGACGACAAAATTAAATATATTAGAAAAATATATATATAAATACAAAAAAAATTTCAATTTGGTAAACCATTTAACAATGTTTGAGGGAAACATTCTTATAAAAACTGTAACAGATAGCAGCGCTCTTGTAAATTAATACACAATTATCATTATTTTAGTATTTTTATTATGCATTAACAGAATTACTTTATTCATGATTGGGGTGCGGTTTCGCACGACCGTACTTTCACAAAAAATTATAGAATGTTGAGATAAGAAATATCTACCTGAATTTTTTATTGTTTATTTATGTGTTTTACTATGTAGTTTATTTAATAAAATCGAAATATAATTTAACTACAGAGGAATATTATGAATCTTAAAAAGACTAATTTCTCTAAAGTAATTTATATTTATATATAAATAATATATAAAAAATCAATAATTACACCACAATATTATATTTATTTAGATCACTCCCTCTATGAGTCATGAGACCTTGGGGATGGAAAGGGGACTAGAGTGCTCATTCATACAGAGTAGCTGGACCGAAGATGCAACCATATCTGAAGTGTCTGTTGAGAACCAGACTAAGGAATGATTCTTGAGAGAGGGCAGCAGCTCTTCCAGTAGTTGTTAAGGGTGTAGGTCAGGAAGAGTTAAACGGTCATATCAACATCACTCAATCTTCTGAGTACTGTGCAGCTGAAAGCAATGGAAAACTACAGCTGCTTTTTTTCCAAGAAAATGTAGGTCTGCATTTTCATGTAACAAAGATGGAGGCACGTTCTATGGTAAAATATTCTGGAGGTAAACTAGTTCCTGTTCGGATCTCCGAGTGGGTTCTACTTAGGAAGTGGACACCAAAAAATTAGAAAATAACATTCTACGAGTTGGAGCATGGAATGTTAGAAGTCTAAAAAAGGTTGATAGGTTAGAAAATTTAAAGAGGGAAATTGGTAGGTTAAATTTAGATGTGGTAGGAATTAGCGAGGTTTCAGTGGGAAGAGGAAAACGACTTCGGTCAGGTGATTTTAGAATAAAAGCGCAGGGAGGAGTAATTTCCGTAATGAACAAGAAGATAGGGAAGAAAGTAGAGCATTTAATAAGCTTAGCGATAGAATCATTGTAATAGGATAAAATCAAAATCTAAGGCGAAAACGATTTTTAACATTATATGCCTACAAGTGTCCATGATGATGATTGGTAGAGTGTGTATATGAAGAAATTGACTAAGCAATTAAACACAATAAAAGGGGATGAAAATTTAATAATAGTTTAGATTGGAATGTAGGTATTGGAAAAGGCAAGAAAGGAAATGTAGTGAGTGAATATGGGCTGGGCAAAAGGAGTGAAAGAAGGGACTGACATATAGAGTTTTACACAAAATATAATTTAGTAAATGCCAACACCCAGTTTAAAAATCATAATAGAAGAATATACTCATGGAAAAAACCTACTGATACTGTGAGGTATCAGATAGATTATATTATGGTTAAGCAAAGACTTAGAAAACAACTCGTCAACTGCAAAGCATATCCAGGAGCAGACATTGATAGCGATCATAATTTTGTGATAATGAAATGTAGATTGGGGGTCTAAAAATCTAAAGAAAAGGTGTCAGATGAATCTGTGGAATTTAAAAGAAGCTTGAGGAAGAGGAGGTAAAGAGGATTTTTAAGGATGACATCAGAAGAGGTCTTAGTAAAAAAGATAAGGTAGAAAATATAGATGATGAATGGGAGAATGTTGAAAAGATAACACTTAAATCAGCAGAAGTGAACGTAGGCAGAACAAAGAGAACTGGTAGACCTTGGTTATCAGAGGATATATTTAGCTGATGAAAGAATGTAGAAAGTATAAGAATGCTAGTGATGAAAATGGTAAAAAAAACTGTCAGACAATTAAGAAATACTACAAGGCTCGACTAATAAATTTTGCATATGTATGCAAATTTTCATGGGAATGAAAAGAGATATTGGAATGAAATAAATGAATAAAAGCACAGTATCTTAGCTACAAAATGCAATATTTATTTTTCAATATGATCCCCGTTTACACTGATACACTTTTTCCAACATGTGACAAGTTTTACATTCTGTCATTGAAAAATTCTGGCGCTCTTTCTCTGATTCAAGTGGCCATAGCTTCCTATGGCCACACCTACGTGGTCATACCTTCAAGATTCTTCTTGAGATGAGAGAAGTGGAAGTCGCACAGAGCCTGGTAGATTCTGGGGTGTGTCCTCAGTGTGGACAATTGGACGACGACTACCATATTCTTTATGAGTGCTTGAAATATGAGTTGATGTGTACGGTGACCATCCGTCAACTTGATCTTATCGGGTCAGCGTTGGATCTCCGTGTAAACTGGAAGAGCTCTGCTTGGATTTCTCCTTTATTCTATTTTTTTTATGTTTTGTTTTATAAATTATGTTTTTGTTGTTCTTGTCCTTGTTTTGTTTAAATTTTACTGTGTTGTTATTGTTCCATGTAATATTTTTATGTTTCCTGTTGTGTGTTGAACTCACTTTTGCCTTCTACGAGTAGGTAGTTCAATTCCTTTATTAGTTAGGTATTATCAGTCTTTCTTAAAACTTGAGTTGTGTGGGATTGTATTAAGTTCATAAATTAGTAGTATACCGATGGGAATGTCACTCGTGGCATTTGCACTGATGGCATCCTGGCCGAGGCGGACTGGAATATGTCAAAAGCCGAGGTTTCGAAGATGACCTCCGGTAAAGCCCATAAGGGCTTGGAACAGAGGGGGTGGCGGAGGGTGTCTTCCCTAAGGGGTCAGGTGCCAAATCCAGCAAGTATGATGGATACAGAATAGACGCAAACTTTAGCTTGTAGAGAGCCTCTGTAGTGGCGGTACCCATCGTGCACAGATTTTATGGTAAACAAAGTACTCAATAATATGGCGTACTCATTTTTAAGATATGCCTAACTGAATAGTGAAGCGTTGCTGGGTGATTCGCTGTGTGATTTGAAGCATATCAGCCACCTCTTTTTGATGTTTCTTGTCAGTCACAGAAACTGATCGTTCACTGCGAGGTGCATCCTCAATTGCTGCTTTACCAGCTTCAGATTCCTAAAATTTCAACGCCCATATATTCCCAGTACTCCTTTCAACAGTTTCACTACCATAAACTGCTTTTAAACAATGAAAACTATTTGTAGGATTCACATTTTCTGCTGTTAAAAATTCAATCACTGCGTGTTGTTTTAACTTTGTTTACATATTGGCCATATTTAAGTCCATTTTAACTGGTACTGAAAACAAACCTGTAAACAGATTTCAACGTATTATCGCAGGTTTGTATAGGGGGATTTTTGTGATCATGTGGTGCCATGCCTAACTCCATAGTACCTTTTGTCTCTGTGTACCACACTAGTGTGCAAAATTTATCAGCCAAGCCTTGTACAAACAGGAAGTGCAAATTAGCAAAAGAAAAATAGATTAAAGAAAAATGTGGTAAAGTAGACGAAGCATACAGGAAAGTTAGGAGAATTTTGTGGTACATAAGTTAAAATCTAACAATGTGTTAAATAAAGATTGTAAACAGATTTGTAATATGAAAAAAAGGGTTAATAGGTGGCTGGAATATACTGAAGAGTTAACGGAAGAAATGAATTAGAAATTGGTGTTGTGGAGGAAGTCAAAGATGGTAAAAAGGGAGATACTGAGATTTAGATCTCAGTATTGATCTAAATTTAATAGAGCATTAAAGGATTTGAATCGCAGAAAGGCTCCTTGGATAGACAGGATACCTGCAGAATTCCTGTGCAGTGGAGGTGAGGAAGCGATAGATAATTATGCAAACTGGTGTGCAATATTTACGAAAAAGGTGAAGTTCCTTCAAACTTTAAAAAGTGTTATTGTCATGATATCAAAGAAAGCAAGAGCAGAAAAATGTGAAGAATATAAAACAATTAGCAACTACTCATGCATCAAAAATTTTAATTATAATTCTGTACAGAAGAATTGAGAGTAGAGTGGAAAAAGTGTTAGGGGAAGACCAATTTGGTTACAGGAAAATTATTGGGACAAGGGAAGCAATTTTAGTGCTCAGATTAATATTAGAAGGAAGATTAAAGAAAAACATACCAACATACATAGCATTTATAGACTTAGAAAAGGCATTTGATAACATAAACTGGAGTAAAATGTTCAGCGTTTTAAAAATTTTAGGTTTCAATTATAGAGATAGAAGAACAATTGCTAACATTTACAGGAACCAAACTGTAACATTAATAATCGAAGAGCATAAGAAAGAAGCAGTATAAAAACTGGAGTCCAACAAGGATGTTCCCTATCGCTGTTACTTTTTAATCTTTAATAAAACTAGCAGTTAATTAGTCCAAGGTGAAAAGATGCTACAATTTGCTGGTTATACAGTAATTCTATCTGAGAGTAAAAAAGATTTAGAAGAAACAATGAATGAATGACATGGTTGAAGTCCTTTGCAAGGATTATTGCATGAAAGTAAACAAGAACAAACGTAAGTAATGAAATGTGGTAAAAATAAAGTAGATGAACCACTGAATATAAAAGTAGGATGAGAAAATAACTATGGAGGTAGAAGAATTTTGTTATGTGGGAAGTGGAATTACTAAAGATGGACAACGCAGGAGCGTTGTAAAATGCTGAATAGCAGGGACAAAACGAGCTTTCAATCAACATCAGGAAAGTATTTTTGAAAGTATATGTTTGGAACATAGCTTTATATGGAAGTGAAACTTCCATATACCATCAGAGTACCTGAGAAGAAAAGATAAGAAGCACTTATAGGGCACATATTAAGGCGTTCTGGAATAGTTGCTTTGATATTGGAGGGACAGGTAGATGGGAAAAATATAAATATTAGAGAGCTGCATCAAACCCCAGTCAAATGACTGAAGACAAAAAAAATTATACTAGTGGTATAGATCAGTAATTAATACCACATTTTATTGTGTTGTAATTATTGATCTCATCTCATTGTTAAGAATTAACCTTGCAGTGCACAATAACCACAGTTGTCACAAAAAAATCTTTGGGATAAGATGCAAAATTAAATCTAGTACAGAGAGATCACTTAAAAGTTGTTAATTAGACATGAAGTTTCTGCAACATGCTTGCTTTCAAGTTTGTGTCACTTGATCACTAGACTGCATTCATGGATTTTTCACACAGCTAACAGTATAATATTTTTCCATATGTACTCAGAATATTTTTTAAGTGTCTCATAAATGTACTAAAACTGAAAATAAAACTAATGCTTGTTTTGAGTTATGTTAGTTTGATCAAGTTGAATGGTCAAAATCTGGACTAATATACACATATGAGTTAACAATACAAGTTTCTTTCTCATTTTAAAATTATTGTGTCTGCCATTTCACAGTAACAAATCTAGAATACATGTTTTAAAAACTGAACTCCTTTTTCTTTCTTTTCCACCTATGATTTCCATAAGATACATTCAAACTAAAATATTATGTTTCTAAAAAGTAATTTCATATTCTTGATAATATGCTGGAATAGATTGTCGCAAATGTCAGTATATAATTGAAGTGAAAAGATAATTTTAAGTTATAATCAATTTATTTATGAAGAGTATTATTAATATAAATTCATATAATGAGACATGGGTATACTAATTTGTTAATATAGATTAGTAAGAGTATGACATTATTTTTTATTAATACAGTTAAATTAATGTCTATAAAAATGAATTTTTAACAATAAATGAACAAATTACTCCTATAATTTGATTTGAGATAGGAATATGAGCAAAAACATTTTTGTATTTTGTACAGTAAGGAAGAAAAGCAGATTAATAGGTGTGATGGTATTTTAGGTAACCATTAAACACTATTCCTCCTAGTCATGAAGTAATTATTGCAAAATTTTAAATAAGCAAAGCTGATTACTTTTATCTCATTTTCTGAAAAAGATAACTGAGAAAGCTAATTCAACAGCTGCGTTTTATAATATTACATCACCTTTTTAATGAAGGTTCAGAAAATGTAATCTTTCTGTTGATTCATCTTGACTGTTAACGTCAAAATCCTGTCTTATCTTTACCAAAATAAATTGTATTTCAAATCATCTCATGATGTCTTTATTTTGTTTGTGTCATGTGAAGTGTTCAGGAAAAGTTCCTATTTCACATAAAAGTAAAATATAAATAACTTCACTCCAGAAAAGAACACAAATCTAGCAATAGGTAAATTATATTTCATTATTTATTTGTTTCACAGCATTTGTTGGTCTAAATTCAACTTATCTATTGTTTTAACTATCATTGAGTTGATTATGAATATAATCATATAAGTTGTTCCCAAAATATGTTATAAGATAATTGAATGATTTATTTTAACAAATCTGTTAAAACAGATTTGGAATAAGATTTATGTATAAATTTTTTTTGTTTAGTAGGTCCTGCAGATGTTTCTCAGTATTATCACTTAGAAACAGCATTTAGTATTATTACAAGAATTTAGTGTTTCTATTCAGTTTTTTTTTTTTTATTAGGGTTATATTTTAGTTAGTTTTTATGAAATTGCCATAAAGATTGACTTACCTCACTAATATTTTATGAAGTTTTTTAATCATTTGTAAAGTATTTTCTTCAATTTTGATTTTTTTTTAATGAATTCTAATTCTTTAATTTTATTATTTTATCTTCATGTAAATATTGTAAATACATGTCTTTCCATATGTGAACAGATATGAGTTGATTATTGGAGTTATTCTTTAATACGTTCTTTTATTTTTATATTTTGTTTTTTGCAGGGATAGATTAATACACATGCTTGCAGTCCGCCCATATAAAAAGCCTGAGTTGTTTAATGTTTTAAATAAAGGTAAATTTTTGTTTTATCTGTAGCTCATTTAATCATCTTATTATTGAAATTTACATTATTATTTCCTGTTATGTATGATTTTAAAGTTTTTTAATCTGATTTTGTAGAGTATATATATTTTGTTTGAGTTAGATATTATACAGATAGAAAGTACCAACCATAAGCATTTGAAAAATCAATTTACATTTCCTATCTCTTAATCTGTGTAGACATATTAGCAGATATATTAACAAGAATTAAAATAGATTTTTCTTTCAGTTTGAGTAAAAATATTAAAGCTTCAGCAGAGTATTGTGATACATTTTCAGATCAGGTAAAATTCAGTGTTACGACTTAGAAGATGCAGTGTTGAGATAGAAACATGAATATTCCTAATTTCAACTGATTCAACTGAGCCAATATTTAAACTCATTTTTCATAACAAAATTATATTTGACAATCGTGAAAAAATTATTTTCTTTTATTGCTTCATGATTATCCTTTGTTTACAAATTGTAAAACTGCAGTTTGAATATTTTAATTCTTTAAGGAAAATGTTGATAACATATTGTGTTAACTACCTCTTTAACTATTGCTATGTTGTATTTCCATTTGTAGAATGCAGTCCCAAATATTTCAAAGCTTTCTTGATTTATCAGTATTTTACATCATGAGATTTTGCCAAACCGTGACATTATTCACATTTAATGTTTTCAAATGTATTCTTATGACTTATTATTTATTAGTTTTTGTAATTATCTTATTTATTAATTGGTCATTTTTGTGTATGCTTTGTTTATTTGGGTCTTTTTATATACATTTTTAGAGGCATGGACTGTTATGGACATCAGAATAATAAATGCCAACAGTATGTGATGAAACTGCACTCAAGATTGTTTAACCGAGGAAATCAATAGGAATTGATTTATTAACCTTACTTCTCATACTTTATTTTTCAGATTTATCCCCCTGAGATGCTTCACTGTTAAAGGCCAGGTTAAATTAAATGCAGTTACCACTAGGATCTACTCTTTGATAGATTAAATTATAGATTAATTATTTTATTCTTGCTATTTTGGAGTTGTAGATATTAAAATAAAGAATTTTTTTGTAATTTATTACTGAAATTTGAGGCCCATTTACACAATTTAAATGTGAAGCATCTGGCACAGATGTGGCATAAGTGTCATGCCTCTGCAAACTAGTTCCCTGTTTGAGGTAACTTTGTTCTCGCTTATGATTCTTCTTCTTCTTGTCTTTAGCATCACCTATTCAAAGAATATTTTCAAAAACAGATGTATTTACATTTTAAAAATGTGTAAAATGTCAAAGTTGAATTTTAATTTTTGTAGTTGCCAATATTGTTAAAAATCATTTTTTCAAAATTTTGAGCAACTCATTTTATTATTTATATTTAAATCTGATATTATCCGAGGTTTTTATATTGTTTAAGAATACAAAAAGTTGTTATTAGAGCATATCTGGAAATTTTAATAAGTTTGTATAAAATGTATATTTGGTTTATAATTTCTTGTAATTAGTGTAGAAATGAGAGTATTAAATGATATATTTCAGTCTTGCTTGTTCATACGAAACTTCTCCAAAAATTGAAAATAAATGTTAAACATTCTTGAGTAAGAACTCTCCTCACGCAATTCACATGATCCTCCTTCCCTCCTTCCCCTCCCTTCAATGCTCCGACCATCAGTTGTCAGCTGAGATTGAGAATGTGCATTTGTTAGCTATGTATTCAATAGCAGTGTGAGTGAATATTGTAGAGTTGTACGTAGCCTGAAACACAGAAGTTATTCTATAAAGTGTTTCCTAATATATAAATGTCTAGTTAAACATTTATAAGTTGTTTTGAAAATGATTGTAAGGATTTAAAAATAAATTCTGATTTTTGAGGCAGGAGAATGAAATGTTTGCATTTTATATACATACAAATATATTTGAAAAATGGAATTTTTTCTCACATACATTGAGAAAAGCAAAGCAATTTTGCTGAAAAGCTCCATAATATGATTAGTTTGAGTAAATATTCAACATATGATGTATTGCTAAACAAAATAAGATAATATTACTTGTTTGTTATGACATGGTTATTTTATTTATTTATTCTTGTTAGTTTCAGCGATTAAGCCATTGTTGCTGGTCATATTAGTGGTAAATCTTTGAAAATGAAATCAACACATTTTCAGATTTTACTATCAATATTTTTCCTTTTTTCATTATTTATTTTGAAAAGATTATAATATTAGATTATTTACCTTATCTAAACATATGTGGCTGATTATTTTTAATGAATGAAACATATAATAAATTGTCATCTAACATATAGTGGGTGGGCCACAAAAAAGAATCCCCATCAGAATATGGAATATTGAATAGAACATTTATATCATTAGTTTTTGCAGAATACATTGGCATGGAAAATTGGAACAAAGGAAGGGGATATACATCCCTTAGTAAAAACTCCCCTCACATGAGTCACATGATCGTTCCAACTTCCCCTCCCTTCCAACTGTCAGTTGTCAGCTGAGATCGAGAAGGTGAGGTGTTGTGCAGGCATTAGTGATGTATTCAATAGAGCAAGTGAATATTCTCTAGTTGTACATAAGAACCAGTTATTTGAAGGAAACCCAGGAGTTATTCCATAAAGTGTCTCCTAATCATCCTGTCCCAGCTAAATGCAGCACTCCCCAGTTGGTGAAGAAATGGTGCCAGATGGGATCTGTTATAAATTCATTTCTGAAGTGATGCTTCATAGTTCTCAGAAGTCTACCAGAAAACTGTTGAAACAGGTGGAGTGAGTAGAACAACCTGCAGATGTGTCCTGAAAAATTTGAAGTTGAAACCATACTGTCAGTTGTGCAACAGGTGAAGGTACTGGGCAGAGAAAAACTTGTTACTTTTTGTTGCTGGTTGTTGAATATTGTTGCAGATGATTGATTTATGTTTATCATTTCAGACAAGGCATGGTTTCAATTATTAGGTTACATAAATGCTTAAAATAACAGGCTTCAGAAAATTTGTTTCTAATACATGAAGTACTCTCAAATGACCAGAAGTTAGGTATATGGTATGTTGTGCTTGCCATGAATTTTATTGATCCAATATTTTTCAACACGACTGTCCACACAGATGTCTACGTGACCATTTTAAATGATTTTGCTCAATAGCTGACAGAAAATGTGAGTACTGCTTTTTCCAGCAGGTTGGGGCAATTTGTCATGTCTAAGAGGTCACTTGCTCATGTTCATGAACTGTTTGCTGCTATGAGTTCAGGCTTATGATTGCCACAGTCACCCGACTTGTCGAAATGTGACTTTTATTTGTGGGAAATATTGAAAGGACAGGTGCATCAAATCAACCCCACACAGTCTATGAACTGAAGGAGAATATCAGGACATGCATTAGCAATATTACCTTGACGGAATTGACGCAGGTATACTTGCATTTTTTAGAACATGCACACAAGGGTGCACGGTTGTGCACCAACAGCTAATGTTGGTGGAGACCATTTTCAACATTTACTCTGAAGATTAGTACAAGGATGTTGGTTCTTAATATTGATCTTGCATAGGTTACTGTAGATGTTGGCAGGGCTACTTTTTCGTGGCCCACTTTGTATTTCTATTAATTATTTATAATTTTAGGATGAAAAGTACTACCGATATGAAAGGATTAAACAACACAATTGCTCCATGTTCTTGCATGGGAGAACTTGTTATGGCTTGCAGAAATTCAAGCTTGCATAACAGACCTTTGTGGAGTTTCTGTTTATATTGTGCATAAAGTGATAACAGAATGAAATAAATTGGGAGAAAATGAGAGTTTTATTATGCCAGGAAAATCTGATAATAGAATGAAAATGAAAATAACATTGACAACTTCCAAAGATACATGTTATAAAATATCGTATACAATTTTCATATATGACATAAAGCCCTGCCAACAAAAAAAAATTATTCGTTTTAAAAACCGAATACCCAGATCTGCAGATGAATTGCACCCATGAATCTCTTAAGGAATAAGCGTATGGGTTTTAGATGGAAGAAAATGAAAATAACAGGAAAATTTTAGTAGAAAAACAAGACATATGTCTTAAACAAGTAAATTATCTAAAGAAAATGAGCATTTACAGACAGGAAGACCAAAAATTTTTTCAGATGAATCTTATATTTCCTTGACACACAGGAAAAGTTATGGTTGGACCGATTACTCAAATGAAGTCTGTAAAACACCTATATCCAAAGGATCGAAGCTGATATTGGTTCACGCCGGCAGTGAAGCAGGAGAATTTCAAAATGCTCTTCTAATTTTTACATTTAGCCAAAAAAAGGGGAATACCGGAACAAGAGACAATTACAAAAAATGGCCGAGAACAAAGCAAATCCCAAATTCTCTAAGTCAATTAGTTTTGGTAATCAATAACACTCAGTACCACAGCATAAAGTGCCGAATTCAAATAGCAAAAAACATGAACTGTTAGAGTGGCTTCAAGACAGAAATATTCCATGCTCAGCAGATAAGTTAAAAGCAGAACTGTATGATTAGTGCGAATTAATAAACCCTGATATGAAGAGTACTTACTTTGATAAAATCCTGCAGGATTACAATCACGACGTAATAACATTGCTACCTTAGTATCCTGAAATTAACCCGATTGAGTTGATTTGGGTGAAAGTATAAAGTCAGGTAACAGAGGAAAATGTTAGTTGGAAAAAATGTAAATGATATTCTGAACTGCAGTAGAATATTGGAAGCAATTTGCAAACACGCACTAATAATAGGGTCAATCCATTTGAAGTGTCCCAAAAAAATCATAAGCTGGTTGCTTGACCAATTCAAAAAAAATTGAAACTTAACCACTTGTTTTCTGTACGTTTAAGGACCTTAAAACTATTTTTTTTTTTTTTTTTGTTTAATTTGTTTATTTATGCACTTTACCTGTGGCGGCCATTTCTGTTACCTATTCTGCACACCTATTTTTGTGATTGTAAGGGTTTACGTAAAAAATTACTACTAAAAAAAACATATTGGTCCTGAAAGGATAAAACAAAGAGCAATTTATTTCATATTTTCTCAAGGTAAAATATTGGTCCAGTGGTTTATTTACATATCTCTCTTCTTTCTATGATAAAATTATCAAAAAACTTGAACATGAAAAACTGAAATTTCACTTTTGGTCATTTTTTCCAAGAGACAGGAATGACATACATAATTTGAATTATATTTTTTATACATAGGTATAAGTTAGTAGTTTTACCATAAATAATATTAATAGTAATATTAATACTTATCCCTAAATCTTTATGAATTTTTGAAAACTAATTTTTTTTAAATTCAAATTTTGGCTTCAAATAACTCTGATGGGGCTGGTGATAATAATCTCAAATTTGCACATCCAGCAATGTTTTTGTAGATGTTTATGGCAAATAAAAAAGTCTCTTGTGTATTGTACTAATAAAGAAGTTATAACCTCTAAAAAATCATCGAAAACCTTTTAAAAGAGATACCATTTTGATTCACTAAATAAGTACTCCAAGGGGGTTTCTCGTCTTCTTGGAACTTTATACTTATTACTATAGTTGAAATAGACTTGTTTGAACCATTCAACTGCAGTGTACATGTTATAACAGGCACTTGAAGTCATTTCCAGTTGTCAAGAAAATTCATGTTGCAACATGCTCATTTATGCTTGCTGCATCATTTAGCTTTGTAGTTACAGACTGGTCAGTGTGACATTAGTCAGTAACCTGTTCACATGTTTACAGAGTGTCTGAAATTTCATCAATGTGTTTGGAAGTTTTTATTAAATAAATAAGTTTTACTTATAATATTATAATTGAAAATGTTAAAGTAAGTTAAATATTTACATTATTTTCAAGTAATTTAACATAAAACAATGGAAGAACAGTGTTCCATAGGAATTTACGTGAATGAAGAGTGCCAAAAGAACTCATTAAAATTTGTGAATTTAGTGATGAAAACCAACAACTTATTTTTTTACTTGTTAATTCAGATATCACTAGTTTGTAAATATATGAAAAAAAGGTTTTTGTCAAAATTCAGTCACCTGTATGGACAGTTCTGTTGTGACCCTTTGAGAACTCAAAAAAACAGTTAAGAAAACTTAGGACAAATAACATTAGAGTAAGCTCTTAAAGAATGCATTTATCCAAATTTAAATTTAGCTTTCTGGAAAGTCTGTGTTAACTGTTTCAAAAGTATTTTTTCTTGGCAGAACAAAGAACTATATGAATGCCGAAGACCAAGAGCAATACATTGTCCCACATTACAATATTGAACAATTAGATGCTGATTATAGCATTTTGGGTGTATCATCTCCATCAAAATTTAAAAAAAATTAAGCACTGGTCAAAGCATCCATGCAAAACATCAATAAATACAGTGGGGATGGGTCATTCTCACACAATTTTAAGAGTATTATGAGAAGAGATATCACAGCTGTTTGTTAACCACACTAAATAATAAACTTTCATTGCTATAAAAACAGACTATTTCATTGAAGAAGAATTAAAATTTTGCTACAATTTATTTTTTCTGCAATAGTGTTTACAAAAAAAAAAATACAGTATAAAAATAAAAATAAATTCTTGAAAAAAGATGTAGGCTAATCATTGAAATCTCAGTTTGGGTAAGTTTTATAAGCATTTTTGAATCATAATTGTTTTAGGTTATTGGTATTGGTTAAGTTATTAAATTATGACCTGTCATAATAATGTAAAAAAAAAACTATTTTAAAAATATTGAAAATGTCAACTTCAACAACATAGGGCCTAAATATATAAAAAATGTAAATGCCAAAGAAGATAAGTAACCTCCTTGGAGTTCTTATTTAGTGAGTCAAAATGGTATTGCTTTTAACAGGTTTTTCATGATTTTTGAGAGATTATAGCTTTTTTATTAGTACAATACACAAGAGACTTTTTTATTTGTCATACAATCTACAAAAACACTGCAAGTTGTACAAATTTGAGATTTTTATCATGGATGGGATTGAGCCGCTTGATTAAAAAACCCTTATCTGTCCAAATTTACTATCTCTTTCTTCTAACCAAATAAATAAAAAAAATTCTAAATAATGAATGAAATTTCAAAAAGTATTAAAAATTGTAATTGTAAAACTAAAAAAATGGAATATTTTAGTAATTTAAACAAAAAAATGTAGCCGATTATACAGATAATAAATATAACAAGAGAAACGTTCAGAAGTTATGTATCCGTGAGCATTCACCGCACTGTTTAGCATACGCTCGCACACAATACATACTTGCGTGTGTTTGAGTGTGGCCAATTCTCCATTTCTCCCATCGGTGTATACCAATCCATCCTCACCCTATATGTTGACTTGTGTGTTGATGCATTCTTAACTTTGAACACTTGTGCAAAGTAATAAAAATATACACTGACACTGACTCCCATAGTCACTGTGCAGTAAATTGCACATTTTGAAACTTGTACTTCTGACTACAAGCATTTTACAGCCTGCAGATAGAAAGTGGAAGCATTTCAGAAATTCTTCGAATTCTTAACTAGTCTTCCAAAAATATCATCATCAGTTTCTTTCTCTTTCTGCAATATTTCATCAGCTAGTTTTTGCCCCTCCATTTATTATTTTTAATCCCTTATTTATGTGTCCCTGTCAGCTATAAACTCTCTCTTTACTTTTTAGCAATGGTTTTCCATCCACATTTATAATATTCTGCCTTAAGGTTTCATTTCTCTAAGCTGATCTCTTTTCTGCAATACACATATCTCAAGAGTCAGTGTATTTTCTTGCTATTGTCATTTCTGCTTTCTTTTTTGCTGTGTTCAAACTTTGTCTTTGTATAATTTTTTATATCTTTTTAAACCTTTTCTTCTTTACTGTTTGAAGTTTAACCTGTATTTAAAGTAATCTAAGATCAGAACTGCGTTTTATCCTGGATATGTTACAATTCAGTTTTAAACTTTGGAATTTACCTTACCATTATGTGTATCCTATTTGATATTTTCCTGTTTCTCCACCCTTACCGTGTTTATCTTCTATCATTTTTAAAAACATTGTTTTTGTACCATAAATAATACGTATGCACATAAACACTTCTATAAATATCTAGCCACTTTCATAATGCATAAAATAATAATTACCAAAATTAATCTTTTTATGATTCTATTGAGATATGTCTTATCTCAATATTCTTTACTAGATGGTTTATTTAATAATTTTTAAATATAAAATAATAATTATATGTATTACCTAATTATAAGTAAATGTATATACATTAAAAAAGATAATTAAATAATATTTATTAGATCATGATTAGATGGTAACTATAATAAATTTGTAGACTTAACAAATAGTACTGGATGATGAAAACATTTGCACAAATTAGTATTAAGGAAATACCATCCACAAATAAAAAGTTGATGAAAGCTGTGAAGTTGATGAAACCAGTGGAAGGTTAAGTCTATTATGAAGAATAATAGTAAGATCTTGTTTGGAGATTGAGAGATATGTAATGTGTTATAGAATCCTAAGAATCCGTTAGATCAACAACACCTTAGCTACTAACTGTGAAAATATGTTTTACTTATTTAGGATTTAGAAAATGATTTTATAAGAGAAAGTCTGTTACTTCAGTTGATTTGACTTAAAAAACAGAAAATAATTAAAATCTCTTATATCTTCATTATGGTAGAAATGTTTTTTTTATAATTCCTTGTTTAACAGAGATCTACAAAAAAAAAAGTATATTTTCCCTTTTTACCTTATTAATTTCCTGTAAATTATTAAAAATGTTGTTTATAGCCATATTTAATAATGTTTAAATCAGTGACAGCTTGTAACTAAAATTAGTGGGGGTGCTGCTCTAGAAAAACATTTTCTGGGTCTTTTCACGGCCATAGTTAAACTTTTCTGTAAAATAAAAGAACCTGGAAAAAAATAATCAAATAGAGTAGCTGGAAGCAGGATTCTAATCTAATTCTATATCACATTCAAGAATGTGGTAGACTGTTATTACACTGTATAAAAACACTTGGTACATGGTTTATTGTGCTTAAAAACCATATTCAGTTTAATCAAATAAATAATAAATGTCACTAATGATAATATTTTTTAGTATTATTAGATAATAACTTAATAAAATGTTCGCTTAAAAACACATAGTCCAAAACTAACTTGGTGCTTAATTTAAATTTCTATGTACACAGAAACAAATATATAATTAACTTTTATTAATTACTTTCTCTTTCGCCCTTCCAGCGTGTTTTTGGACAGATTTGGTAATCAAAGAGCCCTTGCTTTTCGCCACACAGCCTCGCATGCAACTTCCTATTTGCACAACAGCCCAACACCATGTTCCTGGAACTGTGAAGCACACAGTTCTTACAAAGATTTTTTTATTTTTTTCATAAACTGGGGGATGGCTACTGACATTAAGCTTAAGGATAATATTTTGTACAAGTATAAAGAAAAAATGAAAGGAAAAGGGACTCATTACATTTAATTTTATTGATAATATTGAGTGGAAGTACGGGATGCTACTGTTCCACAGTGCCTATACGCGAGCTGCCACTGATTTAAAGTGTGTTGAAATGATTTTGATATAGATGAATTTGTCAGCTCCAATTATTAAAATTAAATATATATATATATATATATATATATATATATATATATATATATATATATATAATAATAATATTAATTTATATTTATTTAAATATGTATATATTTATTTTTTTAAATGAATCTAGGTTTCAAAACTTATCTCTTTTGTCATTATTTTCAGAGGGTTTACGTGATAAGGACAAAAATCAGCTAATGTCTACTTTATGCAAGGTTGCAGTGCAGAGAGATAATACATATCATTTATTAAGACATGTTTGGAATGATGTTAGAGAGGACTGGCCATATTACACTGAACAAGATAGACAGATGCTCAAACGGTCAGTCTACACCTATTTTCACCACTTGTAACACATAAGCTGTACTATTTGTATGAGGAGCATTCTAAATGTGAAAATGCAGAGCTAAAAGGAATGCTAATTTAACTAATGCTGTCTGTGTCGTGGTTGTGCAGAAGTTTTGCAAACCTTGGAATTTTAGCCCATCCTTTGCATAGCCCAGATTGCCCTAAGGAGGACTATCATTTGTTTATGAAGTTGAAAGAACATGTAGCGGAAAATAATCTTCATAACTAGATTTGATGATGCTAAGTAATAATGTTAACAAAACCAGATGGCAAACTTCATTGATATCTAAATAAATTAATTTTCAGGCATTAAGTTCCACAGTGTTTAAGTTGAAAAATGAAAAAAGTACGTTCTAAAGAACTAGTTCCCAACGGGGTTGGTACCGCTCACTAGTGGGTGTTGAAGATATGTAAGGGAATGTTTTTGGTCCAAGGCAAATTTAGGGGGCGTTGAGGAGGAGCAGTTGCTGCCCCCCTGGGCAATATTCACAAGAATACGCTGAAAAGTTTGATTAATATTAAAAATCATTGAACGCATGTTTCAACAAATAGTTCTAAATGTCTTTTAAGCAAGATCAGTTCATATTAAAAGCAGGTATTGGTACATTATAGCTTTGATTCTAATACCTTTTTGATTAATACATGAATGAGTCGCAGCATGTGAAGTGCACCACTGGGAGCAACACATAATGTGTATGTTTTGGCTTAATCAACAAAGCCTATATTTACAGGTCACATGACAAGATTAACACACGTGCAGAGTATTAAATCTATGCATGTTTTAACAGGTTCATTAAATAATACTATAAATATATGAGGCTTTTTATCCATACAAGATTCTTTTAAAGTTCCTTCAGAGCAAGTGTGAACCCAAAACATCTGTGTGGTATCTACAGATCACATTCAAAGGATAACTTATGTAAACCTACTTATTAAACAAATTTTTTATGTAAACCTATTTGCCACAGAGGGTAATACGTACATATTTACTGTTATTATTAATTATTCCTTTTACTGACTGATATTAGGAGAGGGAGGTGTTGTGAAATTTCAACTGTCTAACTTTAAATTTTTCTATTATGTTCTCTCTAACTGCAGTTGATTTTGTTCTGTCGCAGCTAATTTTATTATCATGTTTGCTTGTTTTATTATCAACCAGCATATCACATGTTATAAGAGAGGTATTGTAATCATAACAATTTTGACATTTCAAGATTTTTGCACAGAAGCACTAATTAGGCTTACAGTAACACAAATCAACTATTTTGTGTGATGTCTGCCCATCTGAATGCCTGTATCAGTTTCTGCCTGCCTGTGCATCAGTTTCTGCAAATTCTGTTGAATTGATTGTTATGAAATTTCATATTTAAGTTTTGAATCTGAATTCTAACAATTTTTGGTAGATATCTGTAACCAGAAGTGACAGTTTACTGATATCACTTTCATGTAAATTATTTTAAGAATATTTTGCAACAGGGGAATTATATGAAAAAAGTTATTTTTCAAAAGTTATTAAACAAGTTGTAATTAATAACTTTTTTCTAAAATTTTTCGATACAGCTTAATAAATGTTTATAATCTTTCATTTGTAACATTTTCTTACTATTCTGGATATAGTTTCCATGGTTAGGCAGTAACATAATTTAAAATAATCTTTTACAAAACATTTATATGTTCATAATATTCATAAAATGATTTAACATAAATTAAAATTTAAATTTTAAATAATTAAATTATAATAATAAATTCGTTGAACTCTTAAAGCTACAGTAATGCGATATTGCATATAATTTTTTTAGCTTTACCCTACAAATGCACAATATCACACAAAACAAAACAATAATGTGCAAAAAAAAGTGGTGGTTGGAAAATTATTTTTCTTACATCGTTATCACTATATGTAAAAGAATAGTTAATTATTTATTAACCCAAATTTTATTTATGAAAAGTTGGTTATGAACATACATTACTTTATTTATGCTTATTTTGTAATTTTAAGATCATTGATCTATGTCTTGCAATTTTGGTAAAATTATGATGAATCTGTCTGATTGTTTTCAAACCTTTTTTTTATTGCAACATATTGTTTTGTTTTTTTTTAGAAATTCTTTAAATATTTTTTAAATTTCTAGAAGCTTATATTTTTACAAACAATTCAAGTAAGACCTTTATAAAGTGTAAAATGGGACTTCTAAAAAGAATTAGACTTAATAAGAATATTTTTAAGAATTAAACTTAAAAAGAATGTACTTAATAAGATTTAACCCATCAAAATTTTAATATTATTTTGTTATTCACGTTTCATGTATTATTCTAATTGCGATTCTTTTACAATTTCAATTGTATTATTATTATTATTATTATTATTATTATTATTATTATTATTATTATTATTATTATTATTATTATTATTATTATCTTAGTTTTCATCATAGTTTTATCCATATTTTGCTAATATTTTAATATCATGGAAGAACCCTGTTGTTATTATTTTAAACTGAGCAATGATAACATGAAAGCATTTTTCACCCCTCCCCAAAAAAAAATTAATAAAAAAAAAAACAGAAATTTCAGTTATTGATTAAAATAAGGTAAACAAATATCATTTCCTACCATAATTTTTCTTTATTGGTAGGTAATATGTATTGGATTATGCTTTAATTTTTATTTTTGCATTAGAAAAAAATTCAAAAGATTTTTTCTTCAAAAAAAGTTAATTTAATGTTTAATTAAAAAGTAATCTTTACCCCTTGTAGCTTCAAGAGTTTATATGGTGATGATTGGTCCTGTAGTGACCACAGCAGATCCTTTTTTATTCTTTTTATTTATGCAGATAGACCCATGTCTGATTCAAAGGAAAAATGTTTGAAATATGGTTTTATTTAAGCAGTCTCAAATAAGACATTGTCAATGAAACAATGAAGACATTGCCAGAGAGTTTTTTCAAAGCCATGGAACCTTCACAATTAGAACATTTGACCAAAATATATCTTGATAAAGAGATAAAAATTTATCTTACTGTCAGGTGCTCAAAGAACAGTATTCAAGATGTCCAATTTTAGCTGGTATGTTTTTAGCGACATCGAAACAAGGCTGTAATGGGTTATGTGCCTCTTACAATATTTCCTTGCTTATTTCTAAATTAGGAAAACTGCACACTGTTGGGGAAGAATTCATACTGCCAGCTGTGAGTCACAACTGGCAAGGAACAGAGGGGGTGGTGTGTGGGGATCAAGATGCCAGCTGTGAGTGAGGTTCTGCATACTATACTGCAGAAACCCCATATCTGATATTAAGAAAGTCCCATTAAGCAATAATACAGTACAGAAATGAATGTACGAAATATCTGAGGTTCTTTAGAGTTCTATAACTAATTTTTTGAATGCTACAAAGTTTTCTTTACAGTTCGATGAATCTACTTTACTTGCAGACATTCGCATCATAAAATTTGAAAAAATTTGTCAAGAACTGTTATTCACAAAATAATTAGAAACTTTTGAGACTAAAGAAAACTCTATGTTTGATATTTTGGAACACCATTTTAAAGAAAAAAGTATCCTTTGGATACTATTATGTCTGTTTGCTACCAGTGGTACTCTGGCAATGAATGGATGATACCACAGGTTGATTTCATATTTGAAGGCTGTATCAAATGTACTTGCCATGCATTGTGTAATTCACAGACAACAGTTGATTGCATAAAACCTTAGTGATGGCCTTCATTGCTGACTACAGTATATAAAATACAGCAGTTAACAACATCAGAAGCAATGTTCTCAATGATAGATTGTTTAGAAAACTGTGTGATGAAAACTACAAAGGTTTCATCTCAAAGAAGTTGGCTATCAGAAATTATCTGTCTAAAAATATTTTATGACCCCCCTTGACTCAGCTGTAACATTTTTTGAAAACAAAGATGATTCGTTAAAAGAGAATTTATTGAAATTTAAGAATGATACAGCGTATTTAATTGGTTTATATAATAAAGTTAATGAAGTGAATCTACAGCTGCAAGGAGATTATTTGATTTTGTTCAAAACATTGGCAACTTTTTCTGCATTCATGTCAAAACTTGCCTTGTACAAACAAAATTTGGGTCAAAGATAGTTCTATCAGTTTCCAAATCTTTCCTCTGTGGAAAAAATGTTTGACATTCTTGTATTTTAACAGCATTTGTAAACACTTAAAGACGATTTCATAAATAAATTTCAGTATGTCCTCAACATGATCATTCCTGACAGGGTTCTAGAACCTTTCTCAAACCTACGAACAGCAAAATTTTCACTGCAGGAGGAGTTGATGGAATTGTCAACTAATGAGGAGTTAAAATTAAAATTAAAAAATGGATATCAATAAATTTGGTGACAAATATGCCAACAAAAAAATTAGTGTCCAGCTCTCTCACTAATAATATATTAATTTTTTTAATAATATATATTTGTTAATCAAAATTTGCACTATACATCAATATTGTTAATATCTTTTAATAAAGTAATTTTTTAAATCTGTCCTGTTTTTCAGTATATAATATAGTATACTTTACCTAAGAGGGACACCATCGAATCACTGTTTGAAAAATTGGGCTGTGGCCCAAAAAAAGTTGGAAAACTATGGGTTACATTATTTTCAAGAATGGGAGTCTGTTTTTTTTTTCTGAAAAGGGAGCGATGGTACTTTTTTTTTGAAAATGTAGGTAGGTCAAAAACGGTTGGAAACCAACCTATGCTCTAAAGGATGCATTTGTAATAATGTAGAATTCTAGGATAAAATGTTTTAAAAATACTCTCTACACTTGCTTACTAAATATTCCTTATATTGAATGAATTTATCAAATAATATTATAATCAGTAATTGATGCCAAGATTGTTTTTTTTTTTTGTAATCACTAATTTTAATGGAAAATTTTATTGTACAATGAAAATTATACCGGGAGGGGCCTGTCTACTTTTGTGTTTCAAAGTATTAAATCAGGTGTCAGAGAATTATCTTAACTTTGATATTGAGTAATTAATTTATTTATTAAAATACAAAAAAGGGTTGTACGAATGTAGAAACATTAAAACTGAAAGTTTTTTTTTTACATATAATCAAAGACATTCAATGTGTGCACCATTAGTAATTCGCAAAATATTCAACCTGTAATCAATTTCATGCCATCTTTGTTATAACATATCCATTTCTATGCGTTTGAATGCTTTAAAAGTCCTCTACTTAAGGTCATCAGTATTCGTTACGCGAGTTTTGTACTTATCTTTGATGAAATTACATGTTCATTGATCAAAATGGCCAAGCAATCCATTCAATCCAGCGACTGGTGATGTGTTGTCAAGTGATTCATACACTAATAAACCTCAGCATGGCAGCTCTCCATCTTGTTGGAATATGATTTTGGGTTGTTACTCTTCAAGCTGAGGGTAAAAAAACCCATCTAACAAGTTTAGATAGATATTTGCGTTAACAACTGCTTTCATGAAGAAAAATGTCCAGTCACATGTTCTTGAAGCAGTTCACACCAAACATTAATTTTTGGGGTATCTCTAATATAATCAAGTGTAGTGGGTTCTAGACATGTGAAATGTCTGAAAAAATAACTTTTTTAAAGTAACTAATCATTTTCAATCATTTCAACGGCAAATTCCTTTCTAGCAGTGTGATCTCATGTTGTAATGTGCTGCAATATTTGTACTTTATAAGGACGCAATTTTAATTTTTTTGTTTTCTTCAAAACATTGTGAATGGTAGATCACGGAATATTTAACTTGCACGCTGCACTCTAAGTTGACTTCTTTGGCTGCAAATAAAAGACTGACGAGTGATCTCTGATTTTTCACTTGATGTTCTAGCCCTTTCTCCATCCTTCTTATGTTCTTTAAATTTGTGCTACCATGAACAAATACTTGTTCTAGAAGGTGGTTCTAAGTTTTACAAAGTTCTAAAATTGTGTCAAACTTGTGTGTGTGAGATTTTGTTTCAATAAAACCACTCTTTGCACTGTGCTTTCATCTGTGGATTCATGGCAATTGACATGTGCAGTTATGTATGCAATCACAGTGCTGTCTAGTATTTGCCAAGGAAGACTTTGAGTTTTCTGTTTAAGATCCCCCAGCCATTCATTGATAGGACTATTACTTCTTTTCTAGTAAGACATCAAATTTGTTGAGATAATTCTTGGACACCCAGTATTTTCATATTGTCATTTTTCTTGACTTGCACATAATCTGTCAGTTATTATCACATTAAAACAGAATCCTGGAATATCAGGGTTTTTTCAATATTTCGATACTATAACACAAATTGTTTCATTAAAAACTTGTTTTTTTAATTGTTCTAGATTTTTATTTTATTATTATCGTTATTATTTGTAAAGTTTATTTAATTTTTTATGACGGTTATGTGTTATATATAGCAGGTATGTGTTTTGCTTGTATAATTATTGTTAATAATAAATAAAAAGCATTTATGACACAAATGAAATGTCATTTGTAAGAAATTTGTTTGATTATACATTGTATTTATTAAAAGTTATTGTTTTAAGAACAGTTTATATAACGATTCATGCTCATAAGCAATAATATGTGTAAAACAAATGACTATTTGTAGAAAGTTTAGTCACTTCTTTCTACTTATATTTAGGCTATCCATTTGCATCGTAAATAAGTGAATTTAGTTTCATTTTTAGTATGTCTTGAAACAATACTTGGGCTGTGTTATATAGTCACTATAAATATATTGTGATTGAAAAGTAATTTAATACACCTGTCATGCAGTAGTACAACAATATGATGCAACATCAGCTTACTTTAAAGTAGGTGTTGGAAAGGGTCCCCATAAACATTGATACATATCTGCACACATTTCTTCTTGTTCTCTAAAGACTAACAAGTTATTCATGTGGAATATTCTTAATGAAATCATGAATAGCAGTTTGAACTTCCTGGAGACTGAGGAGATTTCCTCAATAAACACTTTTTGCATAAATCCAGTGGGTTTAAATCTGAAATACTAAGTGGCCAAATGCTCTCAAAAATAAATAAATTTCTGAAAACCTCTTGCAATAATTTCATTATTGAAATACAATTGGATAGCACTTCAGCCAGGCAGACTGCCTGGATGGAGCCAGGCGGTCTGGCTGGCTGGCCAGCCAGCCAGTAATCTTCTGTAATTTATCCATTATTAATTTTATCCTCGGTTAGCTTTCCCATGAACTGGTGAATGATTTCACAGTAAGGAGTTGAATTTATTGTTATTAAAGAATATTGGGCCGACTATTCTTCTGAATGTTGCAGTCCATACCTCAGTCTTCTTGTCATGTAGAGAAATTTCATGTACAGCATTGTTGTTGACAGGCATACTGTGCCTTACAGTATTAAATTCACTTTCCACAGACTGTGGCCAGTAACTTTTGAACTGCTTTGACTTCATATGGAATGATACTGAACTTTTTTACTGTCTAATGTACAGTTAACACCAATATTTTTCTGTTGGGCCAACTTTCACATAGACTTGTTTTTGTTGCATAGCAGCTGATATGTGTTTGCAGATTTCTTCATTGAGTACTGATGATGTACCTACCGCTTTGCCCTCTTACTCCTTTACTGATCTCCAAATTTCTTGATAAGTTTTCTTATACTATGTCAATTAAGAACCAGTGTACCTAGAAATCTAACAGAAAAACTGGTCTCTCACTGCCTGTGTCTACTCATCATGCTCACAGAAGACATATTCAACAAGAAATATTCGCTGTTCTAAATTTAACATCACTCTGAGCACACACAGAAAGACACAGTCTCATTTGTTCGAAGGTGACGACCACAATGAACATCAAAAAACCAGAAATAATAATATCTTCTCGTCTGAATGTCACCAACTTGACTGACTCATGGTAGCAAACTGCACACAACACAGTATTACCAATCTTTGCAGAAAAGATTATTCGAATAGCACTAGTTCTTTAATCCGTGAACATATCATTTTATATAGGTGTATAATTACTTTTTGAATCCATTACACTTATACACTTTGTTGAATTTTTGTTGTTTTTGCAATTATTTTTGTGGCTTGCACTCAAAATATTTTTTATTACTATTATTATTAGTAGCCTTGTTTTTAACTTATGGCAGATTTTAAATTCATAGTTACAGAATAGAAAACTTAATTATCAATTCATAAAATTTTCAGTAATATTTATGATCTCATGAAGAAAGAAGCTCCAGTGATGAAGGACTATTAATTGACTACAAGCATATACTAAGCATCCAAAACTGCTTCTGCTTGTGGGATATAAATTCATCGGCCCAAAACTTAAGGAAAGAAAAGTGCTTCAATCGAGATTTCAGTCATGCTTACAGCATAACAAAGAAATACAAACAACATTCAAAACCTGTTAGTGAATTGGACAGTTTTGATAAAAGCATTGTAAAAAAAATAGTTAACAGATTTCAATTAAGAAAAAAGGAATTGCCTACCTTAAAAATTTGATTGCTATTGATTTTAAAGGTGGTGGGGTTATACTTCTTGAGAGTTTCATGAAGAGATATAAATTATTTCCCATAAACAATAATCATTCAGATGATGAATTATAAAAGTATATATTATTGGCTATTAAAAAAAGATTATTCAACATAATCTTGTAAATCATGTAATTTTTATTTTATTATTAATTAGGCTTTTTTTTTTAGTAACTCAAAAAGAAAAGATTCTTTTTGAATCATAAATCTTTGAAAAGTATGTAGTTTTTAAATCTTATAAAATGTTATTTTTAATTAGCAAAAGAACTACTACAGTAGAGGAGATGAAAAAGTTGTTAACTAAGATATTTCTTGTGAAATTTGCACTAAATGTGTGAGATTGGTCATCTATACATCCATTAAATTCAAAGTGATTAAATTTTTTATTTTTATATTCTACTTATCCAAAACCTGTATTCTTAATTTAGCATTAATAACTGTGTCTCTCAGTGGTTGCTATAAATGCAGATGTGCACATCTGAGTGAAAACTATAGGACCAAATTTACTTACCGTTGGTCATATTTTGTTTTACAAATGTCACGTTTATTATATTTGTCTTTTATCACAAGGTTGATCAGTTCTATCATATAATACATCACTCATACACACTTTCTTACTGTCCCACACACGCGTGTGCCCCTTCTCTCTCTATCTCTCCCCCTCCCTCTCACCCCCTTCTCGCTCTTTCTCTATCTCTCACCCGCAATGCTCTTTAAATAATGAAACAATTACAATCGAAACGTAAAAGGGCCTTAAATTAATAACAATATGGAAATGATTAGTTAAAATATAAAAACATTCCTGCACAGATTTGCAATGAAAAAAGGTAAATAAGCTATAACAAAAAAATGTGTTTTTGATATGTGTATTACTTTAATGGTATAATCATATTTGTCTAGAATTGTTTTTAACTTGATGAAAAGTTCTTATTGGGATCTCTAATTTTTGCTTTAATGTCTGATGCCACCAAATTAAAAAAAAGTGTATAATCTGTAAAGTGAATGTATGCTCAATATTTACTTTTGACTGTATAGACTTATCATATATATAATAGGTATTATAAAAGGTATTGAGCTTTTTGCATACAAGATAGTGTTAGCGTTTTCTGGCAAAAATTTGGTAAGCAGTCACGACATCACCAGTGATCTAAATGGTGATCCATTTACCATCCATCACCAACTAGCATTAAACCATTTGGAGAAAGCTGGCTATAAAAAGAAGCTCAATGTTTGGGTACCGGTACCACACAATCTAATTCAGAAAAATTTATTTAATTGAATTTCTATTTGCAAGTCTGTACTGAAACTATGAAATTGAACCATTTCTGAAGCATTTGATAATGAGTGATGAAAAGTGGATAACCTATGACAACAATGTACGAAAAAGATCATGGTCAAAGCAAGGAGAAACTCCACAGTCTGTGGCAAAGCCTACACTGATACCCAGGAAGATTATACTGTGCGTTTGGTGGAATTGAAAGGGCGTCATGAGCTGCCACCACTAGGCTAACTGAGACTCAGACCTGTAATGTCGACAATTAACCCCTGATTGCATGTAACAGTTCAAAAGAAACTGCTTGAACTAGTCAACAGGAAGGGTGTCTTGTGTACCATGCTAACAACACCAGACAGCAAACATCTTTAACAACCTGCCAGAATTGAAACAACTTGACTAGAAGGTTTTCATGCATCCACCGTATAGCCCAGACCTAGCACCATTAGACTAATTTGTTTCAGTCTCCACAGAACGTCCTGAATGTTGTTGAGTAAGTTTCAAAAGAGGTTTTTGAAAACCAAGTGTCACATTTTTTTTTGACCAGAAACCATAGAATTTCTACAGCAACAGTATTATGGTGTAAAATGTAAGATGATCATCAAAAGAAATGCTGCATGTAGTCTCAATGTTATTTTCCAAAAACAGTAAATATATTCTCAATTTTGGCCTCTAAAGGCTCAATACTAATAAAAAAAGTTACAGTTATTTTATATAAAAATGAAATTTATTGTGATACAGTATTAACCAACATTTACAAAAAATGTACAAAAATAACTCATTAAATAAGGTGAACAAAACCAGGAAAATGGTGTTTGATATGCATAGTTAACATTATTGCTTAGATAATGAAGAGTATAAAAGTAATAAAATCATATCATTCAATAAAGAAGAAAATGGATATTATATTAATAAATTAATTACACAAAAAGTATAAAAGTAGAAATAATAAATGTAGTAACATAACATTAGTACAATATGTAAATTTAATACAAGGATATTAATCTTCAAGTAATCATTTAATAATCACATTAATAAGTAAACAAGATAATAATAATAGTAATGAAGAAAAAAAAGATAAAAGTTGATTTGGAGTTAGAAAATAATAATTTGTTTACTGAATAGGTATATTCCCAATTGCAATGATCATTTTTTTATAATGAAAATGAAATAAAAAAAAAGGCAGATCCTTGCTGAGATGAACACTGTGGCCAGTGTGATCTTATATCTATACAATTTAACCATAATATAATATCTATGTGTGTATATGTATTATGTTTGTATTCATTGTGTAAGTATTGAGAAATAATGGATTATTAGATGAGCAAAAGAAAATACTTAACTTACAAAATATGTTTTTTAAATATTATTCATTAAGAACTAATTATTTAATTATCACACCAGGATTTAAAGTTATATCAATCTGGTAATTGATTATTTGCCTAACCAATGTTAAATTTTCAAAAAATTTCAGCATATTAAGGATATGTGTATCTGTGTAAAACTGAAAATTTTTTTATACCTATTGTATAACATATTGAAGCATATGAATTAAAAAATAATTAAACATATAATGTAGCAAATTATTTAAAAATAAGTATAGCTAGCACAAAAAAGAATGTCAAAATTAAAGTATAATAAAGATCTAGAACAACTTCCATAAAAAGTTAATATTGTCTTAAAATTAGATGTTAGGCCTTCTTAGGTTTTAGTTAATGAAATAAAGCATACCCTATTTGTCCTTTATCAGCCATCATAACAGTTGCTAAACTTTCTTTCAAATACTTTTAAAAACCTATAACAATAATTACTTTCAGTCTAAAATGATGTCATATTATTTTTGGATTCTCCAACAAAGAATAAATAGAATTTGGAGATCATCCAGCAGTTATAATAAAATAAACACCAAATCCAGAACAAAAAAAAAAATAATAAACCATAAATAAACCCAACATATTTTGTACATATTATATAGTATAATTATATTTTTGTAATTGATAATTCCTTTTAAAGTGAAGTGTGTAGTTCTAAGAACATTCTATTGTTTTATATATATTTTATTTTTTATAATGTAGTATTTTTATTATTTTTTATAAAAAAAGTAATTTTTTTTTTCAGCCGTAAGCCACAGAATCTGACTCCTCCAGGCAGCAGTGATGGAGGCAGTTCAGTGGGTAGTGGACAAAGCCCTAGCAGTGTCCATCCGGGTAGTCCACCATCTGCCATTGAACCTCCTCCTTCTTCCAAACGTCCTGGTTATTATGATGGAGCAGATGGTCTTCCAACTAAACGACAACGTATTTCCCACTGTAAACCTGCCATGCGATCTGATCCTACATCTGTCCACAAACCTAACTTGCATTCAAAGGGTGGCGGTGATTGTGGAGGAGGGGGTGGTGTTGGTTTTAATAGTAGCAGTAATATTGTTGGAAGTTCAACTAATGGGCCAAATAAATATAGTGGATCAGGAGTAAGGTGGAGTCCCAGTCCTACACCTGGAACTGTATCTACTAATACCATAACTTCTTCCAATCCAACTTCCTCGATTCCTTCCCATGTAGACAATCATTTGAATTCTTTGTCTTCTTCCCCTATTATTGAATCTAAGGAAAGGAAACAACACTCATCGTCAATATCATCAACGTTATCTTTATCAGTGTCATCATCTTCTCCATCATTACCTTCATCTTCTACCTTACCTAGACCAACTTCTAATTTGTCTTCTAATGCGTATGAAAACCATACTGAACCAAAATATATTATGTAAGTGCAAATATTACTTTAAAATTTTATTAGCTACAGTTTAGATTAAGTCACTTTTTCTTACTACCTAATTTAGATTATGTGAGAAGGTAGTGCTCTGACTTTACCTATAGGCTTAAATTGGGACTTTGTTCAAGCTATGGAGACTCTATTCTAGCTAACATTATACTTATTACTACATTAAGCCCCACTTACTACAATTCTATTATTGAGACAAGTGTGTCTGTTGATACAGTTTCCTATCTATGGAAGGTAGAGAGTAAGAAAATACTATGTGGGTGGGAAGTCCATTTACACTGTAATAATTCCAGCTTAATTGGGCTCTAATTCTGCCAATTCTCACCACTGATATTCCTCACTGCTACTGGAAAAGGAAGGGAGGGTAAGCCATGGTGGGGATCGTCCATTGTGTTTATTCAAATGTGGGATGATCTTAGTCTTAAGTCAAGTGTGTAATGATGGCGGATACAAGTACGTTCATTGTCGAAGAGCATTTGTAAGCTCTTTATTGGAGAACATTATGAATGACTTCTGTTATGTTATGACAAACGTTACTAACATGGGAGAAGAAGGCTTTTGCAGCTGAAATTATTCTTGATACGCCACTCAGTGGGAGGCCAAGTACTCGAGCTGAGACATATGCTGCTTTGGAGTCATCGATTTAGTGATCACCTATAAAATCAACGCACAAACGTTCTGCAGAGTTAAGCATTCTAAGATTGGCAATGTGAGACTGTACGTGCAAGGATTTGAAAGTTAAATGTTTCCATCCAGCCACAGTTAATGAGTTGAGTGACAACTTGATCAATTTGTTTATGCATATCAGTTATTGCTTGATTGCTTTGTGAGCTCAAATAATAAAAAGAATGTCATGTTCTCAGACAAGTGTGTGATTTATCAAAGCTCTCTTAACCAAAATATTTTTTTCTGAACGAAAGACAATCCTTACTTTTTATTAGGAGATTGTACACCATCTGCCTGATGTTATGATTTGGGCTAGAATGACAGCTGAATATCTCCTTGGTCCTTATTTTTTTGATGGCACAGTTAATCAACACAGTTATCTGAGTATGATCGATGAGTGGTTGCTTCCAGAATTAACAGCAAAAGGGATCGCTGGCATCATTATGTTTCAGCAAGACAGTGCTCCTGTGCATTTTGCTTTGAATATCCCCATATGCCATAATGAAATTTTTCTGAATTGCTAGATCGGACATGGGTCAGAAGAGTTACCAGAGTTCTATTGTCTTGGCCAGCGAGAAGCCCTGACCTCACCGCACCAGAGTATGTAATCTGGGGTTTTGTAAAAGAAGAAATCCAAAAATACACATACGTCAACAACGAGCAGCTGCAAGACTGTTTGGTCAGAATTTGAAATGATCACTCTTGATTTGCTATTGTGGATGAACAACTAGACATAGAGGTGCATACAATTTTGAAAATGTTTTTACTAATCTTCAGTTTTGACAGCCCCTGTAGCTTCATTCTTGAAAACCTGGTGGATCTCATGAATTGTTTTATTTTAAGTGTTACCAAACTTATGGCAAAATATTGTTAAACGCATTTCATCATTCTGCACAAAATAAAAATATTACAAGCACTTATATAACATATTGGCTGTTGGAAAGTTGATATGTCGTAAGAAGTATGTAACCTCATTAGAGGATGCATTCTAATGAGTAAGCATCTTCACTAGACGATAGTACTATACTGTATAAAGTTTTACCATACACTCAAACGTTTTCAGAAAAAGTATTGTTGGATACTTTTTGAACTGACCTTATGCATTGAATACATTCAGTTATAACAGCCTAAATTTAATAGTTGTTTAAGTTCTCCACTCATAACTTGCAACAAATTGGCTTATATTGGCAATATATCTGGGCAGGTGATAATGACTTATGATATACATGCTATCTCATTATTTTTTTTCATCTTATAATATTTTGTAACCATTTTTTCTACAGTACCTACAACTTTGTTCCTAATCTAAAATGTTGAATAAAATGTTATTTTTTGAATTCATAGCAGTAGAGTTTTTTTACTGCAGAAATATTATAGTTATGTAACCCTTTTTTTTATAAGATTACTTTTAATAGCTGTAGTGCTTATTCCAGACTTTTCAGGATAGGAATTGAAGGCAGATACTTATCTTAGTTCTACTAAAATTATTTATTGCTCAAAGTAAAACAAGAAACTATCATCATATCTAAGTTATGAACTGTTTGGATTTTATGTGATTGATTGTTTATGATATTGCTGTCTGAATAAAAGGATATATTCCATCATAAATTGCCATTGGGCCCTATAACTTAAAAAATTTATGAGAATCTTTTATTTTTATCTATATAATAGCTAGTCCTGTCTTGCCAGAACCTGGATCCTTGGGGCTCAGGTCAGCCCAGGCGAATACCGGAGCCTACTCAGAGGCCTACCTCGTGGCCACAGACCTCATTTTGCTCACCACTTCCAATTTGCTCGAGGGACCAGTTACCGTGGGCACTCACAGAGCTCGCTTCAGTTGCCATTTCCATCTACCCAGAGGGCTCCACCCGCACATTGTGCATTATCCAAATGGTTGTAAGAATTATACTGATTAATAATTACAGTATTCAGGCTTTATAGAAGCCTAAAAAAGAAACCAAATTACAAAATATAGAATAATAGTATTTTTTCTTTTTCCTGTTTAGCCTCCGGGAATTACCATTCAGGTATTACTTCAGAGGATGATATGTATGAGCGCAAATGAAGTCTTGAAAAGAATGTCTTTTTCAGTCTCAGTTCAACCATTCCTGAGTTGTGTGGTTAATTGAAACCCAACCACCAAAGAACAAACCAGTATCCGCGATCTAGTATTCAAATCCATATAAAAGTAACTGCTTTTACTAGGACTTGAACGCTGGAACTCTCAACTTCCAGATCAGCTTGTTTGAGAAGATGCGTTCACTACAAGACCAACCCAGTGGGTTAGAATAATAGTAACTGTGGTGACTGAAGTACACACACCTTTGACAACAAAAAATTCATAACTTATTTCTTTGCCATAGTGGCAGAAATATAATAATGAAGTAAAAGGATTAATCTATTTTTTCTTTAATGAATATTTTTAATTCACAACTTCATCATCCTTGGGGGCGAAGAAATAATGAATATTTGAATATCTTAACCTTCAAGGGAGCTAGGGTCTCAGTCAAAAAAATTTATGAGAATCTTTTATTTTTATCGTGTTACTTTTATTTTATTGTGTTATTCCTTCCCTGGAATAACACAAATGTATCCTGCAAATTTGAAAGTAATCGGTCGGTTGGTTCTCGCATGATGCGATAACAAACAGACCAACTTTATACATACATATATATTTCTGAATAACCGTGATCTGTTAGATCAAGAGCGTATCTGATGCATGCAGAAATTAACCTTCAACCTACTAACAAATACCCATTTGAATTTTGAAAATTGGATGATTATTTGTAAAGATATAAGAGCACCCCATTGCATCTCCCAAAACAGCATCCCAGGGCACCCCGTTTGTTACCAGTTGATGGTGATGATTCGTCTAGCCTTCCAAAATGTCCACCTAGTCTCACATGTAGTTCCTACGGGAAGCCCATTATTGTTAAACAGAATTTTTGTTTAATTTATTTAGTGTAAATTTAATTCTATTTTTATGTAATATTATTAATTCGATTAATTCAAATCATTCAGTTCAAAACCAGCTGCTTACTCAGTGATAGAGACTCGCACTTCTTAAATTCAACTTATTGAAGTTTGTGCTTCAGCTGGCAAATCTCTACTACATATATATACATAAATATATTTTCGAGATGAAATATATCAAAAACCTTTTCAGTTATGCCAAGAAAGATGGGTAAAATTTTTTTTTGTTTATCCTAAACAAACAAAAAACCTCTTCCTCTCTATAATAGTGTGTATGTGTATATATATAGATATATAGTTTATATGTATGTTTAGTAATTTATATTTAAGTTTATATTTATGCAATATATATATTTGTTGTAAATTATTTGATGTAGTGGTAATATTATACTTGAAAAAAGAATCTATATATAACTGTACTGAAATTAGTATTTTTAGGATTCATAATATTCCACTGTACTGTGAAATTTGATATAAATTCTATTAAATGAACCACCTGGTGTAAAATATGGAGATAAAATAAATCTTACCTTAATATTTTGTGAAAGTACTTGCACAAGATCCCGCATCCTTGGTCATGATAGACATAATTCTGTTAATCCATAATAAAATTACAAAAATACCAAAATAACGATGATAAACAACCTGATAATAAAAATGAGCATCCAATAATATTAAACAAATTAAATTCTTGTAATAAAAATTTTTAATTCATATTTGAAATAGATAATAGAATGTTAAATTATTTAGATGTCAATATTGAAATAAACAAGGACAACCGTTATGAGACAACATCAGTACGTAGAAAACCTACATCCAGTAGTATAACAATAAAGATAATTAAATATATTAGAAAAATATTACATAATTAAACATCAAAAATTTCAATTTGATAAATCATCAGACAGTATTTGAAGGAGATGTTCTTATAAAAACTGCAACCAATAGTAACAGTTGTGTAAATTAATATGCAGTTATCGTTATTTTATTATGCATTCATAGTTTATTTCAATCATGACTGAAGATGCGAGATCCCATGAAAATACTTCCATGAAAAATTAAGGTAAGATGTCTTTTTTCAATATTCTGTACTAGGTCAAATAACTATCAAAATTCGCCAAGAAATAAATGTGTGATCTGAGAGCGTTTTGTTATGAACTTATACCAATTGGCAAAGTAAAATGTACTAAAAAATATAAGGCAAGAATCATAATTTTAGTAATATAAAATTTCAGAAAACATTAGATTTGTGTACACCATTATCATTTTGCAGCATCAAAAAAATAATAATTTATGAATTACTTGATCTTTGATTGATTTCGAGTTCTGACATGAGTTTAAGTATTAACTTATCGCTCTTGTATATGTTCAACAATAAATTCTTAGTTCTAAAAATTCATTTATCCTTTGCTAAACTTTTTGTTTTGCTACACTTGTATTTTCCATTGATTAAATCTGTAGCTCTTGTTCTTTATCTTAAACTGTGAAGTTCAGTCATTTTCTTTGGTTTACCTCATTTAATAACTGGAGGAAAAGATTTTCCCTCACATGCAGATTTAACATTGAGAAAAAGTCTTAAAATACCTTTATCTACGAATCAGGATATGTCAAACACTGCAGATAAATATTCCCATAAGGATTCAGTCCTTAAATAAAACTAATAAAAAAATTTACTTTTGTAGTAAATATTGCCATAAGGATAAGTCATAAGGATTTGTAATAAATGCTGAATTATTGCATCTTCTAAGATCCATTGCTTCAAAACCACATCCATTGACATTGAAGAAAACAGTTAATGTGACTTGAATTCCGGCCTTCATTTGATGTTCTTTTGTGAAACTTGGAGAAGTTAAGTTTACGTGTGTGCCAACTCATATTTTGTCTTGGATCACAATGAAAGAGCCAGATTTCACTAGTAAATTTTCTAAACTGACAAAAACTGCTTAGAATTTTTCCAAAATATCTGCAATCTTTTAATTTTTAGTTTTTGTTCTATTGATTGAGTCTTTTGCACCTTTTCTTTACCTAAATGTGCCCAACACTGTTTTTATTTATTTTTTTTTTTAAATTAAATATTTACCATTTCTGCTGTCAATAAGATAGTAAACCTGTAATAATTTCTTTTCCTTTTTTACATTTCCATCGGGTTTTTTTATTTATTTAGGTAAACATCTTTGATCTTCAGCAAGCTCTGAAACTTCTGAATTGTGCTTGCGCTGTACTTACAGTTTTTTCCTGCAAGCCTTAGTTAATAACTGAAAATTCATCTTGTGCAATTTTCAAGTTAATATGTTACTCAAACTTCAGAATGTAGTATTCTTGATTGATTTGAACTTGAACCTCTGCTTTAAATGATGTGTAGCAGCGATTTAATTATGAGATTAGTTGGAAACTTGTATTTTACTTCAGTCCTAACATCATTCAAGGGTAACATTCAATGATTAGAGGAAGTTTTTGGTACTTGAAGAATTTTATATTTAGATTTTTATTAACTGTATTAGTATTCTTATATTGGTTTTTTTTTCTATATTTAAAAATATTGTGTTAACAGATGACACAATGATTAATTATTGTTAGTTTTGTATTTTACATGGAAAAGTGTTAATTCTGAAGTAATCTATTAAAAAAAGTTGCAATACAAATTAATGAATGTTGTATCTTAGTTTACTTCTTTCAATTTCGTGATTTTTTACTTTTGAAATATTTACAGATTGATGTTTTTCTTCATAAAATAATACTAGGTGCCCAGATACTAATTCCAAATCATATATTATAGACTAAATGTTGCTTACTTTGTTATGTTTCACTATCATTCATATCGTACTATTTGAGAAGGAAGCCTTGTCAAATCCTATCTCATCAGTAAATTATTACCTGAAATAAATTTTTTTTTTGTATGAAATTAATATTGCATCAGAAATTGGATGTTGCTGTTCAAGCAATTGTTAACATTACTGTACGTTTTTAGAGAATGTTAATTTATTCAACCTGCCTATTTTCTGAGAAGTTTATTTGTTTGTAATAGAATTTTATTAATTTTTAGCATATTTTCTTATGTATATTGAGTTCATACTCATATTTAACATGTACGTTTTAATTTTTGAGTGTAACTTTTCATTTCAGTGATTATCCTAGAATAGAAACTATTGAACAGAGACGCCGCTACAAAGAAGATTTTAATACCAATTATGTAGAGTATAGAAGATTGCATTCAGTAGTTGACAAGGTTTCAAGAAGATTTGCTGAGTTAGAAGCAAGACTGAAACGTGAAAATAAACATAGTGAAGCTTGGAAGGTAGTGATATCTAAAATTGATCTGTTATTTTATGAAAACCTTTAAACTGTATCTCAAGTATTTTGTTTACCTTTATTAGTATGAGGCATGTTATTTATTTAGTAACAGCATTTTGATGTAAAAATTGAAATATGCGAAATAGGAAAAAATGTATTATAACAAAAACAATTTACATATATATCTACACACGAGTATATACTGTTTTTCAATATATTTTCCATTCACTGCAATAAATTTTTTGATATCAGCTTACCGGCTTCATTATTCTGTTACTGAAGAATTCTCTCACCTGATGTAAACCAGTTAATTACTCTATTTTGCAATTCCTCATCATCAAACTTCTGCAATGCAAGCCGTTGTTTTAAATTGAGAAAAAATTAATAATTACTTGGTGCAAGATCTGGACTGTAAGGCAGATGTTTGATATCCATGTTTCATCACCGGTCACACCATGTTTCCATAAATCATCACCTTCATTTTTGGTTCCCATCTGAAACATAACATTCTGTAACCCATTTATTTTTCAGGTAAAATGTCAATAATTATTGACATAATTATTGACATAATTATTATTCTGAATTATTTAGTCAATAATTCAGAAACTGTAAGCCTTCTGTTTTCATAGATTTTTGCATTCACATCTTCAGTCAATTCATCTCAAATGACAGACTGATTACTACGTTCTTGATCATGAACATTCGTTTTTCCTCCACGAAACAAACTACACCATTGGCAAGCTTTAACTTCGCACATAACATTGGACCTGTAAACGTTGACAATTTCTTTATGAAAATCAGCAGCAGATTTGTTTTTCAGCCATAGATAATGAATTACTGATTGCACTTAACATCCCGTGAGATTATTTATTGTAGCACTCATTTTAGCCAGCCTACACACAGCAACTAATGCAAATAACATTAACCTATTGTTCTACACAGACAATCATTTATGTAAAAACATGCTACACTAGCACCATCAATTTCCCATTTGCATTTAAATTAAATGCTAATCTAATGGAAGCAGATTGAAAATGGCTCTTACTTAAAAAATACACCTCATATTTTTCAGTGTGTGAACAGTAGAACATTTAACTCTCATCAACTTGCCTCAAACTGTATCAAACTTGAACTTATATCTCTTCTGAAAATAATACCTGACAAATTATTAAAAAATTACAAATCTTCACTGATTTTATAGAGCATCAACAGCTAGGTCATTATCCCAGTGGAAATTGATAGCGTATGAAAAGATGTTATGCCTGTGTTTGTCATTTGGCAAGTTATGTTCAATTATTCTATTTGGTTATTGTGAAAATGAACGATTCCAATTTTAGTTGAATCCATCTTGGATCAGAGAACATTGTGGATTATCAGCTTTGTTGGTGAGATGTTGTGAATTGGTTTTTAGTTTTTGTATAATTCACAGTAAAACTGCTATGAAATTATTTACATTGATTTAATGCATATGTTCTTTAAATTCTGATCAAATTTTATTAAACATACTGTTTTTATAGTTGTATAAAATTTCTAACCTATCATTCTATATGTTTTCTTATAGCATTAAGTAATCTTCACTTACATCATTCCTAAGAGCAGATCATGTAAAATAAAGAAATTAATGAATTATTTTAAATTATAATTCTTTTTAAATAAATAAAAATTCCACCATTTTGCAATGTAAATAATATTTCACAAGTTAATTTATTAATAATCAGTTTAATTAATTAAGACTTTATCAAGAATAAGAAAAAACCTTATTTAAATAAATTACTTAATAGTGGTAAAGATAAAATCTAGTTGAAAATCATGTATTCAATTTTCTACAATAGTTTAGTTTTTGTCGACTGTAGTTTTAAAATGTGCCATTTTGTTTACAGTGAAATCCTTAACATTGTCCTAATGAAACATATTTTGATGAAATTAACAATTATCAAAATATAAAAGATTAAAAAAAGTATGTGCCCACAATGTCAATTTATAAACATGTTTGCACCATAATTTTTATAATTTTAGAGTAATTTGTGTATCAAATATTATAATGAGACCTCAATCTAACCATATGATGAAAATTTTTCTTTAAAAGAGATGTTAGAAGTAAAATGAAAGGGAAATTACCTTTTTTCATAAACATTTTCATGAAACAGCACATTTTTAATTATTTGTATAACCATTTCAGGTTTTTTTATATTTAATTTACTAAGCATTTGGCATCATTGGTATTAATAGAATTGTATAAAATAAAGTTCCACTTACCAACAATTTTAAAAGTATATTTCGAAGTACTTTCAGAGCCATTACTGCATCATCATGGATTTCCCAAAAGATGTTAATTGAAATTCAAATGTATAATTGCATTAAAATAAAATTATTACATTCATAATAGTAGGTCATTAACTAAAATTGAATAAAATATTAATTATAATAAATTTAGTAAAATATTTAAAACTTTTAAATTAAAAACAGCATATTATGCAACAAATAATAAAATACATAAATAATGAAGACCCTTCTATTACAATAAATCAAGATAATAATTATAATTTAGAAAAACAAGGACTGTGTAGTCTTAATTGCGAAAATTGTGACAAAATATATTAGAACAACAAATCGTTCATTTACCATTAGAATTAAAGAACATATTAATTGTATTATTAAAATGGTAAACAAAAATCTAGTTTCGCTAAACACATTTTAGAAATGGAAATAATTATAATCCTAATGAATATATTAAAATACAATAATAATTATTATACAACCAGTATTTTAGAAAAATTTCATATATATTTGAATAATAATAAATTGATGAATGAACAGGTTAGATTCAATAATAATATCCTTTATAAACAAATTATATAATAATTATTTGTTAATAGGTTGGTAATATTTCATTTAATATTAACTCTCTTTCATAATAGTCCCAAACATCTTACAAACATAACATTACGGTCTTATTGACATACAATTTAATTTATTTCTTGATGACCGACTATAATGAACGTAACAATTTTAATTTAAATACAATTGTACATTTAAATTTGAATTAACATCTTTTGGGAAATCCCTGATGACGGAGTAACGGCTCCGAAAGTACTCAAATATATACTTTAAAAATTGTTTGTAAGTGGAACTTTATTTTATACATTTTATTATATACAAACCTTCAAACTGTATATACAAGATAGGATAAATCCATTTTTGCAAAATGTTTATTGCCTCAAATTTTTTTATATAGGTGGTCAAAATATCAAAGTTCATTTTCTGATAATCTTCTTTGGCTTTAATTTTTTACTCGTGAAGATATTTTGATGATCTAGAAATATTTGAAACCTGAACATCTTAAAATATTGAATTGTTTCTTTTAATGAATTTTAATTGATTAAAATTAGTTAAATTACAATAAATTATTGTAAAAACTTCAATATTTTTTTTATAGTGGGGGAGAAATATCCATGTTTTTTCCAAGTTAAATAACTATTATTTACTATTATTCGAAAAAGAATGTTTTCCCATCCCATTCCATAGATATTTGATTCAAAATTTGTATTATTGAATCCCCATTAGGAGGATCAGATGTACATACCTAAATTTAAAGTGATGAACTGACGTACAAGGTTATGAGAGTTACCTCTGAGAGTTTAATCCTGCTAATGGGACAGCTTGGTAAGATACAAATAATAATGTACTTGTAATATATGTGAAAATGCCAGTTATGTTTTCTACCAGAAGTTAACATATTTTATAATTTATAAACAATTCAATTTATGTACCAGTCAATTAAATTAAACTTTCAGTAATATAAATTATAGTAACAGTTTGAAATTAATAATTTATAGGCTGAGTTTGTGTTATAAAATTTGATAACTGCTTTTATATTATTAATGGTCTTATAAAAGATACTTTTAATATAAAAAAATAATAAAAATTTACCAAATAATATACTAGAATATAGTAGCATTGAAGCATAAATATGAACAGGTAGAATAATTTGATCAAATTTATTTATAGAAACTACTGTTCCTCAGTTGTTCCTTCACCCGTCATATTATTTTAATAGGAAACTTATTTTACATGTGAGTGCTAGTATCCCCTGTCATGGCTTCACCTGTGCTACATGGTTATTTTCATTTCTTAGTGCAGTCAGAGGATATTTAAGCAGATCAGGGCTTGCTCTGCCCCCTGGGCCCTCCTGTGTTCATTAAACTCCTGCTTGTGAGAATAATAGTTAAAAATTGAAGCCTGTTCAATTTATAAAATTATATCAGTGTATTGTAATTCAGAGCAACAGTTTGGTCAATACAGGACCAAACAATAAATATACTTTACGAAACTTTGAGTTATCTGAAGAATGCGGGTTTCAAAATAGTCTGCCTACATCTTTAAAATATTACTTACCCGTCCTTCATTCAGATAAAATTGTATTTTGCCCAGTTCTTAGCATTACCCAACAAACACCAGTAGGAGGGACCGTACTTTGGTGGTTTTTTTTAATTTGGTTTTTAGTCAGGTAACTGGAGGCAGTTGCAGCCAGTCGCGTTTTAAAAAAATCTAGAAATTTGTTTTTAGATATTCACATAAAGATTGCACACACCAAAAATCAAATTGATATCATTTGTTCCTGAGAAATTTTAAAAAAATAGTAATTTCATTGTTACTACATTTTAACCTTTTAAACTCAGAATTTCAAAAAATCCTTTCTTAGTGTGTACTTATAACAGAAAAAGAACATGTATACAAATTTTCATCAATTTATCTTTACTAGTTTTTGATGGGTGTTGATGGAGAGTCAGTTGCTTTATATGTACAGCTTAATTAAAAAAGTTGTAGTTTATTAAATTAAAAATGTTTCTGAAATGATTAATTTTAATTATTAAGTCTTATTAAAAGTATTCTTTTTTTTTAATAAATACATAGTGATAAATGCTTAAGATATATGAACTGTAACAAGCAGTGGGAATAGTTGAATTGATCTTGTCTAGGATAAGTGAATTTAATTCTACTTTAAATGATACATTTTTTTTCTTTAATAATTGTGCAACCAAAAAGTGTTTTTAAGTATGTGACTAATTATTTTTTATTTTTTAGGCCATTAAGAATCAGATAGTGGAAGAGTATGAAGAACACAAGAAAGACAGTCACCATCATGAGGCCAAAAGAAGGTTCCAGTACCTTCATGAAAAATTATCACATATCAAACGACAAGTAGTAGATTTCGACCAGCGCCACAATGCTGCCAGTTCATAGCCAACCGATCTATGAAATCCCAAGTTTAACAGGTCAATTGAGCATTTTTTAATTTTAGTTTTTCTTCTAAAACGTTAACGAAGTTATTATTTTTTTTTTAATATACAGACCCCAGTTTATTAAATCAGTAATCAGAAAATTATTTTTATAATAGTAAATAGTAAGATGTTAGTTTTTCATCCAAATTATTTATTGAAACTTATTTATTTACCCAAAAATGAAATGAATAGTTTCATCAGTCTAAGTTTATTTTATTCCGTTAAAGTCTGTGAATTTTAATAGGCTGTAAATTTAGCAGCTATATAGTGTGGTTTGTTTGTACTATATAATAACGGGTAATCTAAAATGTGTAGCTATTGTTTTCTTACAAACAATTATGGAATTATGTCTTGCATTGGAAAATTGAACTATTTCTGTATAAATTGCATTCAGAAAGTTGCTGTTCTGTATGTTTTAGAATTATGTAGTGCTTTCTGTTTTTTCGGCATTAGGTTTGTTACCTGTGGGTTCATTGGGCATTGCTCAGTAATAAACCAAGAAGACATCAGTTGTTGAGTTATGATTGAATGTGCTTTGTGTTGTTTCATTTATTGGAATTGTTCTTACATTAGAGGAATGCATTTTTCTCGTTGAATATGTCTTTTGTGAAGGTGACAAGTATACTGATTTGGTGAAGTACAAGTTTTCTGAAAAGTTTCCAAATACTCCTGTTCCTCGCTGCAATGCAATTGGAAATCTTATCGAAAAATTTTGGGCAACGGGCTCTGTGGAAGACACTGATCAAAGTAGAAGACCACCTAAACTAAATGAACAGATGCTGCGGTTGAAAGTCCATCAAAATCAATGCGCAAGTTAGCACAGCAGCAAGATATTGAACTTGTTACTGCACATAAAGCTGTAAGAAAAGAACTGAAATTTTTCCCTTGCATAGAAATTGTGTTCAGGAACTGAAACTTACATATCATGCCAAAATACTAAATTATTGTCAACAGTTTAAATGTTTTATTGACCAAAATTCCATAGGTATCTTTAACAATACATTTTGTACAGATGAAGTCTGGTTTCATCTGGGAGGATATATTAATTCATAAAATACACAACTTTGGTCCATAATTAACCCCCATGAATTAATGAACAATCTTTACACAGAGCAAAAATTGGAGTTTCAGTCAGTCGGTGTGAGTAGAACGTACATTGTCAGTCCAATCTTTTTTTTGAAAATACAGTTAATAGTGGATATTACAGTGTAATATCTATGTCTATAAAATAAAAATACAGAGTAATAATTAAGAAAGTTTTGTCATTACATTTCTATAATTCCTAGTGCATGGCAACTTTACAAATGCACTGTATAGTCAACTAATAGTGATCAGTTTACATCAGTGTCTGTACTGATTTTTCCCAGGGTAACTGAGGAACTTATCTAGATAATGTTGGTTTTTACCTATGTTATTAGCTTATTTTTTACACATAAAATAATTACTTGTTAAATCGGTGATTTGGGCTCTCATTTCAAGTCAAAATAGAACCTCTCTCACTCCACTTTTATTTATTCTGTGTCTAAATGTTCTTAGAAAATTCATTTTTGTCATTTTAGATCATAAAAATTTAACTACAGTTTGATTATTTTTAAAATTTATGTTGCTTACAATTTTAAGATCTTTAAAATTCAAAACAGGTTTAAATTGTACCTACAAAATTTGATTTATTTTCTGATCATATAATATTATATTCTTTTAATTTCAATAATACAGGATCAGGATCTCTTTTACTTTCCCGTTGAAAAGTTTTTAATTTTTTTATTGGATACAGATAACTTACATAATTTGACAATCTTAATCTAAATCCATATTATTCTTATTTAATACAATTATTTAATTCTTATATAATATTTGTGTTAATACAAGAACACAACTGTATCCGGTATACATCAACTTTTTTTCCATTTTTATAGGTGTATAATAAATCATATTTTTGTACTAGTAATAACATTCTTTGCATTCTCATCAATACTTTATCAAGCGGTTTGTTAAAAATAGACTAACAATCGCGATCCCTTTCTGCATATCTTAAAGATGTGAATTAAATTTTTCACATCCTGCTAACATTTCCAACTCTTCTGAGATGCTGTCAGAGCTAAAAACCATAAGCTACTGGTTTATTATTTTTCAAAATTACTGCTCCTATACTCTCTCTAGAATTATCTATACTTAGGGTTAATCCTATTATCAAAATACCCTAAGACAGTTGTTTTACATAATGAGTCTTTTAACATAACATTTATCCATAGTTTTATCCCAGCACCACACTGTATTTTTTATTATTATGTTGCTTAACATTTATGTTAAGCATAGTCATGCATAAACTTAGGATAAATATATTCCTTCCTCAAAAATTATTCCAGCTCTTTTTTACTCAATGGCTTAAGCATTTTACCAATAGCTTCTACCTTTGACCAATTAATTTCTACACGATTCTTCCTAAAAATATGACCTAAATATGCAATACTCTACACAAATTTAATGTGTAACATTCCTGTGCAACCTTTTATTACATTCTTCCTTATTAGAACCCCAAACTATAATATCATTAATATAAGAATCCACTCTGGATAGATCAAAATCTGATGAAATCCCTCTGTTGTTGATCAGATAACATAGCAATGTGCAAAACAATTCCCAAAAGCAGTAGGATATGCACTTAAACATATGTTATTCTCATTTAGTAGGTTATAACAAATAAAAAGATTCCCATAAATCATTCTTAATTTACTTTTTACCATTATAAATATTTCCCTTCTATCACTGAATTAACCAAACTTTATATGTCAGAAGTTTATTGACATTTTAAAAGCTTCTATTCTCTTACTTTCTCTTTTTCCCTATTTCCATGTTCTGCTACCATCAAGTCTATTTTTTAAATTTAATTACCTTAATAACGAAGTTCTACCACTTCTGAAGTTTTACCTCTTTATTAATTTCTCATTATAATCACTTAGTTTTGTTTTATTATTATTATTGTTTTGAAATTAGTTCTGTTGTAGCAGAAAGCTATGCCATTCAGTATTTCTTTTATCTTACTTTTAGCTTTTGCCAAAAGAACATTGTCATCAGTGAACAATAATATTGTCTTTTCTACTCACACAATTACTAAACTCTGAAATTTTCCCTTCAATTTCCATATTGCTTTTGAGTACAAGTTGAAAAGTTACATGGTCAAATTACACCCTTGTTTCACTCCTTTCTGAATTAAATATTGTCCTTTTTATTTTATATCTGCCACATGATTCTTGTTTAAGTAACAATAACTTCTTTCCTTAATATATAATTTGAATTTTCTTATTTTTTTTTTGTCTTCAGTCATTTGACTGGTTTGATGCAGCTCTCCAAGATTCCCTTTCTAGTGCAACTAGTGAAATTCCCTTTCAATTTTCTTATAATTTTAGGCATTTACTGCATTCTATAGTGCATTTAAAAAATAATTATTCACTTGTTATGGACTAGTAAAACAATTTGTAACATCGACTTAAACTTGTAGTGGTTGTTGGAAATGGTCCTCATGAATAACCACACATATCTCCTTGTTCTCAAAGTCTGTCTAAGGGTCATGTAGAATATTCTTGGGAAATTACGAATAGCAGTTTGAAGTTCCAGAAGGCTGTGGGGGTTTCCTCATTAAATATTATTTTCTGCATGATCCCAATGGACTTAAATCTAAAGGACAAGGTGAACACAAGCGCTTAGAAATGATTCAGTCTTTGAGAAACTCTTACAGTAACTTTATGACTGCCTGGTTATATGTGTGGCCTTACAATTTTGTTGAATCCAAATATTATTAATTTTGTCCTTGGTTAGCTCTCCCATGAACTGGTGAATGATTTCACAATAAGGAGCTGAATCTATTGTTTCTGTGAAGAATGTTGGACCAACTATTCTTCTCCTGGGTGTTGCAATCTACATCATCAAATTGTCTTGCCTTGTAGAGGGCTTTCCTGTACTGCATGTAGGTTATTAGCAGAACATAAACGTGAGTTTTCTATGTGCACATAACCTGATAAATGGAACTATGCTTCATTGGTACAAAAAATTTAGTCCAAAATATTGTCATAATTGTCTGCTAAAACTGTTTAAACCTTTGGCAGTATTGAATTCAATTTCCACAGTTTGTCACGAATAACTTTTGAACTCCTTTATGAACTGACCTTAAGAACTGCCTTACGTGCAATTTCAACACTAATGTTTTTCTGTTGGACCAACCTTTGCGTAGACTTGTTGGGACTATGTGGGACAGCAGCTGTCTTCATAGAGTACTGACAGTCTTGCTCTTTCACTCTCATAGTCCTTTACCAATCCCATTTACCAAATTTTTTGATTTTTTTTCTTACACTATGTCGATTAAGAACCAGTGTACCTGGAAATATAATGTGAAAAGCGGTCTTTCACTGTCTGTGTGTAATCATCATGCTCATGGAAGATACATACAATAAGAAATATTCAGTGTCTAACACCATTCTAACTACACACAGAAAGATTTTGTCAATCATTCAAAGGAAACAAACACAACGAACATCAAAACACCAGATACATCTCATCTCAAGGTGACCAACTTGACTGACTCATGGAACCGAACTGCACTGTGTGCAGGATTACCAGCCTTTGCAGAAAACATTACTTGCAGTGTACAGAATACAGTCCCTCTGCATATGATTGTGTTTACATAGGAGAATATTTAACTTTTTGAATATGCTGTACATAATCAAATGATTTCTCCATATCTACAAATGTCGTCATGTACATGGCTTATTCTTGGAATTTATTCTGTGGAATTCTCCGGTACTTTGAGCACTGCATACCCTTTTAACATATCCAGGAAGTTGTTCCCTGTAATTGTTTTTTTTTTTTTTTCAGCAAAAAAGAAGGGGCCAATAACTCTTGTCGATACCAATAGCATTATAGTATAGACTATAGTATAGCTTGCGTGTACTACAAACAGACAATGCTCTTGCACTGGCTTTTGAACACATAAATTTGGAGTGTTTCTCTTCCATTTAATGTACACTTCTCTCTACAATGTTTTGTTTCGAAGCTATAATCATTTAAAACCCCACTGTTATTTTTTCACTGTCATGCAGATATTCAGTAATGGTATCTGGAGGTTCAGTACCTCATATACAAACATTATGCTGAAGTACTTATCCAGAAACGTGAAACGTACTTCATCACTGGAAATAACTTGTTTAAATCATCACTCTGGTCTAATCTATCCAGAATGTCTACAGAAAAATGAAATAGTTTCACTTTGTTCGGTCTGTAAAGTTGTAACACCTCAATTTTGTTCACAGTGAAATGTAACTGTCTTTTAACACATTGTGAACAGTTGTTTTAGGAACACTTAACTTCCATACAGATTTCTTTGTGCTACGTAAGAAACTTGTTTGTACTGCTTCAATCATTTCATCTGTCACTGATGGCCATCCTGGACATGTTTACTTTAGTAGGCTACCTACCTGTTCTGTGAGTTGTTTATCCTTTCACCGAATGTTATTTTCATATGGGGGAATCATCATTGTACACACAACAGTATTCACACTTAACACTTGTAACTGACCAAAAAACATAGCTAGCCACAATACACATTGAACCTTCCTTTACACCACAAACATGATGACTAATGCGCATATGCTGCTTGCATGTACTGGAAACACAATGCTCTTGAGCTAGCTTTTGCACATGCAAACTTTGTATGTTTCTCCTCCATTTAATGTATAGTTCATATTTCCACAATGCTTTGTTCCAAAGCTATAACCACTTAAAACCCCACTATTATTTTACGGACACATAGTATGTATATATAAATTTAAAAAATATAATTATGCTTCAACATTAAGTTCTAAGCTGACCTTCATAGCAGAATGGTAGCATTTCTGTCTTCATCCTGAAATTTCTGGGTTTGAATCTTGCTTGGACATGCATTTATCAACTAAATTAAAAAATTTATTTTAAAACACACTAGCTACAAAATTTTTGTCATAATAAGTAAATTTAATAAGATTTAAATACCTGTAGTTAAGTTAAATTAATAAATAAAATCACAGTGACCTAGTCTATTTTGGATAATAGTGATTATCAATTTTCAAAGAGAAGTTTACTATGAAAAGGTTGCTATACGCAGAGCTGAAACTACATGTTATTGCAAACATTTGTGTTGTGCAACACTGTAGAATTTTTGGAGCGGTCTTCAGTTTGTAGATGTTATCAAGTAATCAGGCATAAATTTTTATTTGTAATTCTTTTTCAGGTTCGAGGTTCCAAGGAGACTGCTCTTACATCCTAAGATAAATAAATAACATTATTAGGCAGAGCCAAGGCATAGCATGTACACCCTCCACCAGCCAACCCTAAGGAAATAGTAATTTAATGATTTGATTTGTATGACAAGTTTGAGAAAATGTGTGCCATAATTTGGCTGATGTTGAATGGAAGATACTTTGTTTAACAATTAAAATTTATATATTTATTATATATTATTAGTAATTATGAATAATTATAAAGGTTATTGTAGTAATTTTTTTTAATAATTATAATTAATAAGTTAAAATAAATATAACTTATTAATTTAAGTAATATGCTAAATGTATGAAATTGTTATAATAATAAAAATTATATGTATATTTTTTTTTTATCTCTTGTGAGGGTTAGTAATTAATTTGCATTATTTATCATACTTAGTGGAAAAGTGATATTTTTTCAGTAAAATGTTATTCAGGTTCACTTATCTTAATTATTTTAACTGTTTTTATGTTCCACTTTTTGTTTACTAAAAACAAGAATCTCTTTTTGAATTATTTTTTATTATTATTATTAGGCAATCCGATAAAATATTAACTTGTCTAAAAAATTAGGTATTATTTTGAACTGAAGTCTATTCGACTGATTTACTAATAATTTTTGTGTTTTATTTATTACTGTTGTTCTGTTAAGGTTTTTCCCATGCGCGTTACAGACTTGAGCTTGTGTAATAAAAAGCTTATATGATAATATTTTTTTTGATGTCGCTAGTTTGTTCCATTATTGGCAATTTTCTGGCACTTAAGCCAAAAAACTGTAAGAGTGACAAATTTTGATGAAGAATACCATAATAATTAAGAAAGTAGTGTTAATATGCAGCACTTTAAATATGATTAATTTCTTTGAAAAATTAATAATTGTTTATCGTTACTAAACAATTTAAAATAGTTGAAAATGATATGTTGAATTTTACATGCGATTAGTGCTTGTAAATTGGTTTATTGTACACTTTAAACACTGTTCTTTCATACTTAGCATGTATATGCCTATTTTATGTTTATTAAAATAAAGAACATTTTCAGATCTTCATAAAAAGAATATTATTATATGTCTTACATGTTTTTTTTTTTTTAACAATCTGCACAGGTAATTGCGGAAAGGTGGCTTGTGGGGAAAAATATGAGTTCATTAAATGAACAATAATTTATATTTTATTATTTACTTATTTTTATAATTGTTAAACAAATTGAAATAAAATTAAATCAGTTTCAACTTTAAAGTAATTTTACAGAATAATGGTATTTTCTTATGTTTACAAATGCCTGCTTTACTACCACAGAGGACATAATCATTTGCCAGTTTTAGCACTCATGTTATGCTCTACAGAACGTTGCCTACTTACTATTGCCGCCTTGAATACTACTATTTAGAATGAAAAGCATTATTCCTAGCAAATAAGGCACTCTTCCCTCTCTGAAACCATTATAACAGACCTAAATTAAAGCCAGCATATGATATCTTTTTGTATAATGTGGTGCTCTTCACTGGTTAATTATTAAAACTTTATATCTTAAGAATATTTGTGATATTCGAACATTTTGAAATTTACCGGATAAAAAGTTGGATCAGTTATAATTAATTATTTACCCACAATTTTTAATTAAACCAAACTATTGTAACAGATCAATTCTACCGTGCAATAGTTATATCAAATTTATAGTGCTAACATATAATGTTCAAGGAGAATATGCAGCAACTCTCTTTAAATTACCCTATAAATAACTATATTGAAATTTTGAACATTTAAAATGTTTAATTACCCTTTAAAAATTAACACAAAATTAAAAATTTTTAACATAATGTATTTTTAACCAAAATTCCCTTAAATGAAGAAATTATATGAATTACACTTTAAAAAGTATATAATGTTTTTGTTTTGCATGTTTGTGCGTGCTTCTACAATTATTTTGCAATTTGATGGATAGATTCACATAGTTAAACTACAGAATTTTTCTTCTAGCAGAATTTCATTTAAAATCTGTCAGTATTATTGAATTAATATTAATAATTTTTTCTTAAAATACATGAAACTATGTTTAAAGTACGTGATTAACAATATAGGTATGTTGTAGAAAACAGTTACATAATTAAACTTTCATCTTTATAAAACCTACAATTTTGATAATTCAATTCTATTGTATGTTTTAATATGTAATTTTTTAATATAAGATTTTAGAAAATTGTCAAATTAAAATGCTTGTTGGGTTTTTTATATGGAGGTTTGTATTGATTTAGATCTTTTATTTTTTTGTCATATTTCCATTTACAAAATTGTTTTAGCAAGTAAGTCTTCTCTGACTATCTTTTCTGCTTTAAAGTTCCATTCTGAATTAGGATCTTTTGCTAAAAACTTGGAATGATTAATTAAGATGTGAAAAACTGTAGGCACCGTTTGTTAATGAAAATCTTTTTCAGCACATTGTTTTACCTTTCTCCTTGTAATTTTATGCTGGCTCTTAACAAGCCCTCATTTCTTAAAAATGAGAACCATTTGCATTTCTGTGTGTGAAGCTAGAAGAAATTAATGATAAAATTCAGTTTTTCTGCTTGTTGAACTTTGTTTAAATTTCCTTATTCACTTTAGAAAAATGTTTTCATTAAGCACAAGTAATAATGACAAATACAGAATTTAACACTCTTAATTGACTTCAATGAAAAGAATATCTAATTTTCATTTAAATTTATGAATCGTTGTAAAATTTACCATATAGAATATTTTTATTGATAATTTATTATTAAAATTGATATCTTTTGTTTTGTTCATTTTCCAAAAAATTCAGTGAACAATCAAAATTTGATTTATTGTTTTAAAAGGTACCATTTGATCTGATAAATTTCTCAAATGCTCTTCTCAATTTATTGCTATTAGCATTCCTGTTACAATGTTGCTAAGGCATGTTATTTTGAATTTTTGAGGAGTTTTCTAGATTTACGTTCATTGATCAATTTGCTTAAACTGGATCCAAGTAAAATTACAAATAATTTTTTTTGGTGAAGAACTTTGGCTCCCTTTTTAAAACATGAAATTCCATGGTTTGTGATTCCTTGATCAAAAATCCCTCCAATTCATCTTTATAAGAAAAGATCTTTCAACGGGTAATTGTTCACCAGTTTAAAAAGATAATTGCTTGCTCATATGTAAATGTTGAAGCCTAAAGGGAAATAGTAAATATGTTTTTTTATTAACTAATAATTGTGTTTATATTCTCTATATCAAAAATTAATACATTTAATGAAATTATTTTAATGGGCTAGATCCTTATCAGTTAAATAAATGTACAAGTTTGAACAATATTTTTAGCTTTTCTTGCCTGTACAAGCCTGCTGTACAGTTAAAGGAAATCATTTTCTCTTATTTTTAGCTATCTAGCTTTAATGAATTTTTGTTTTATAATTTTTACTTCCGAGGTTAGATACTGAAACTCTATTATTGTGCGAGATAACTGCTGGACAGTTAATTAAATGCCAATTATTATGAAACAGATTTTCAGATTTATACTCCTTGTCACACTTATTAAATGTAGTATTTCTTACAGATTCAGTGATCATAATATTACATTGATTGAAGTGTAATAGATATTGTTTGTAGTATGAGTTAACTCACGGTTATTTCTGACAATCAGTTCGAAATGAAGATATGACTTAACGTATTTAGTGTTAAGAGATTTGAATTAATTTATTTTATTTAATGAAAACTTGAGTTTTGTTGAATGTGCAAATAATATGTATAATCTTATATATTTATACATATTATTTTAAATACATTTTTTCTTTTTTTAATAAGATTTAATATAAAAATTTTGTAAAAAGATATGCTACCATGAAAATGGATAATACTGTTGTGCACATGTTTTGTTATATTCTACTTAATGTATATTGATTATTTTATATTCAGGTAAAATGTAATTTTATGTAAATTTATCTCTCAGCAAGTTGTGATGCTGTAAGATGTAGATTTATTTTAGAAGTTACTTATATGCTTTTTGACATCTTATTGTTTTTATTTAACCAGATTTCATTTAAGTAGTGAACACTTTCATAAATCATTTTCAGAATTATTCAATAGTTTATTAAGGATGATTGTTTTTATAACAAAAAAATATATATATTACTCTTCAGCTTGTTTAATGTTCTTTATAGCAGAATTTACTTGACTTTCTTTCTTTACTTAAATTTGTTATTGATTAACAAATTCTGTGCAAATGATTTTCAAACTAGGTAGTATGGACAATGAAGTTTTGGAATGAATATTTAGGATTCTATTTGTAATTGGTAATGATAAACTGAAGTAACCTCTGAATTTAATGACAAAGTAGTAGCAAAGTATATAAAATTATTTAATGAGTAAATAATGCAAAAAATTTTAAAAATTTTGTTTGAAGGGGACATTTTTTTTATTTGTTCCAACAGATACTTGCATAATCGCATGAAATAATAATAATAAAAAAATTATGGTATCATTAGCCAACATTTTTTTGAAAAGTTTGTATAACTGTTTTAAATTTCAGGTTTTTTTGGAAATAGAACCTCCTTGAAAAATACTGCTCTCATAAGTTATGTTCTGCATAATATTACATATTTATTTCAGTATAATTTTAGTCATTTGTTGGATGGCAGAAATGCTTCCACACTTTCTTATAGGAAACTAAATTATAGTTTGTTTTGCTAAAATCAAAATCACTTGCTAAAAAATAAAAGAAAACAATAATGTGATTGGAAAAAAATTAATGCTATTAAAATTTGAAACTGACTAAATTTTTCAATTTTTATTTGCTCATAAGCTCCTTTTGGATTTATTAAATACATTTAAACATTTTAGATTTAGAAACTGTATTTTCAGGTTATAAACAAGAACACAATGTAATAAAAGAATAATTACGTTACACTGTTATTTAATGAAGTAGAAATAACATATGTTGAACAGTTTATTTAAATATTTTTAAATAAACTTATGTCTTTTTATATAGAATAAAGAAAATGAAGGCAACAGTTGACTACGTAGATTTTACAGATGATATACTGCATTGCATAACAAATTCAGAGAAGTGAATTACCCAAAATGAATACTTTCTCAAATTAACTCTTGTGAACTAGCTGATTCTAAACACATTTTAAAAATAACTTTCTGATGTCTGATTATTGAAAAATAGAAGTTTGACGAGGGTAATTGTAGAAAACCCAAATGATCAAGTGAGATTGACTCTACTACCAGAAGTACCAGTTCTATTGAAATATTTAAAATGTATGTACTTGAATAATGAAGAAATAAACTTCATTTAATCATGAATTTAACAGTTGCATGATTACTGATTTATTTTAAAGCTCTCCAATCCAAGTATTTACTTTCTTTTCGTTGAAATTTCTTTAAAATGGTAAATATTTTTTACAATATATTGTAATTTTTAATATTAAAATCCACTATATAACATAAATTTCCTACCTGTTGGTAATCTATATTTGAAAAATTAGTGCTAATAAAATCCATTATTACACACACACACACACACACACACACATATATATATATATATATATATATGAGGTGGTGTAAAAGTCAATTTACAGTAATTCTGAGATACAAGATGTTTTATTAAAAACTCTATAATTAAATTTACAATAAAAGGATCACTATATTTTTTATCAAAATTGCTCCTTAATAAGTACCTCCTGTTAGACTTATGTAATTAAACAGATATTTTAGGAGTTCGTTTTAGTTGAGTTGTTTTACATCACTTTTTCCTCTAAGGTGTAATTGATTCAGAATGATATGGAAAACAATGTTTATAATATTTTATTATTTATTTATCACAAAATATTGAAATACGGTTATAAATAAAGTTATCAAGTGTTCACTCATCCATGTCATTCTTATTGTAAGTCAGAGGTCCAGCGTCAGTAATGGTTTCATCAGAAGATGACAGAAGATTTATGGTAGTAGTTGTGATTTACAGGTGGAAGGTAAGGTGCTGGCAGGTCAAACATATCTTGTTTTCCCGTTGTTGTTGTTGCTGGTCTAGGTCTGTTGATCAATATTTTTTAACAACCTCCATCTTCCTCTCTTTTTACTCGGCAGAATGTTGATAGCTGAAGAAAGTAAGATCTTTGTTTAAACTTTATTTATAAAACGCAGTAAAAGGTTCATCTTTTCTCATCAAATTCACACTATTCTCAACCATGAATCTGGTTGATTGTTTACATTTATCATTCTTTTTGTAATAGATTGAAGGAGATTGGTCAAACACTTAAAATCTACTCTTTCAATTTTTGTTAAGTGAAATTGTTTCTTCCTCCTTTTTTTACTGTAGCTGAGTACCAGTCATTTGTTACATAAACTGGTTTGTTTCTACAAAAGTTTCTATTGAACCAGAGTCTGTAATATTAAGTAAATACGAGTGACTATTTACCATATAAACTTGTAATCAGAAGTCTGAATGTGGTTGTTATCGCTAAGAACTAGTTTAACATAGAGCATAATTTCAATTTCTGTTTTGCTCAATATATGTATCACTGTAAGCTACAATATGCTTAGTTTGAGATGTATTGGTCTCAATTTGTTTTATTACACAAAAAACAATTTCTTACAAGCCCCTTGAATGAGTGGTCTCATTCCATCCATAAGTAAATCCTAAATCACTTGAAAGCTCATGGCATTCTATATTGTAAGTATATTTATTTCATTTGTAATAAACTAGTGATGTGTTAAGTTTGGGAAAATCAAGAGCCATTTTTAGATTGAAAGTTATTGAGAAAAATGATAAAAGCCTCATAGATCAAGGTGGTTTTTGTAATTTTATATGCATCGTAGATATGTTCTTGAACAGACTTCATCCAGTCATCAGAGGTTATATTAGATGGAATACTACCCTCAGTTGTCAGTTCTAAGTTGCTCTCCACTTTAAATTTTTTTAATAGCCTAACTCTTATGGCTATCTGATATTTGGAATGTCTCAAGAAAGCACTTTTTACAAATTTTGATAGTTTTTTGTTGAGTATGAATAAAAATTTGGTTAATCGTGACTTGATTTTTGGGATGCTTTGATGTGGTTCACTGTTTCACTAGACCAAAAAAAATGTGTTTTGTGCAGTAAATGAGCATAACTTCCAAAAAGAATTAAAAGCTTGCTTTTGTGCCTATTCACAAACATGCTTATCTCTTGAAAACATTTTTTTTTTTACTTAAACAGTTATTGTTAACAAATCTCTTACATAAAACAGTTTTACCCCTTTTAGTCGTGTGCTCACAACATGAGGTTCTAAGACATTTGTTTTTTTAATATTTGTGTGTTTTTGTCTGTTCTAGATAACTTTGGTTTTCTGTTTTCATTTCCTGCAACATGGTCATTACTTTCATGACCCTGGGCCACTTAATCCTAGAGTTCACTTTTTGAAAACTAAAAATAAAAACAGTAAAATAATTTATTTACCACAAAGTTATTTACTAACATCAGATAAGTGAATTATTTTTGGCAATCATCAAAACTAATTAAAATTTACATTTCGAATTTGAATGATATCAAAGAAATAATAACATTGTTATAAAGAAAATTAGTTTTTCACATGTACTATATTTAGCACAAAATTTACGCAGTTGTGTGAATTTTATTTCTCAATAATGAGAACTGAAAATCAATCTGCATTTTGAATTTGAATGATATCAAACCAATAATAAGGTTGTTGTAAAGAAAATTAGGTGTACTATAGATAGCTTCAAATTTTAACTTAAAAAATTAACTTAGGCATAGTAATTTAGGTTAGTAAATATAGCAGCAGGTCATTCATTAATATAGACTACTTTGAAGTTGAAGGGAAAACGTTATGTACCAAGTACTATTAATAATTATTTTGAAGTTAGGTTTACTTTAAACAATAAATACAGAAAATAAATCAAATTACATCCCTTTCTGCATGCTCTGAACCAGATTGCTTCCTGTCATTAAATCCTGAATGAGTTAAAACACTAGGCTCACTCACATTGTCACTCAAAACACTTAATACATCATCTTCATCCATGATTAGTGGTGGTTAAAGTAGTGTAAATCAGATTTACACCACTGTTCCCACTAACAAAACAAGGATTCTTGTTGCTAGTCAAGTAACTACTGCCACCTATATGGTTAACAAGAGAGATGTGACTTGCACCACCTTTCTACCTCATAGATTTGAACATGGAGAATGCAAATGTTACTTTAACTCAGTATTTTTTTAAAAATGACTCGCCACTTCTTATATATATATAATTTTTTTTAATATACAAATAATTCATCAACATATTGACCACTGTGTAATAAAATTTAATATTATATTAAATTATAATTGAATATTATTATTTTGGTGATTTATATTTCATATAATATTTTATTCATACATATATATTATTTTTTCAATTATTATATACCAGTGTGTTAAACAAGTTACTTTTAATAAATTACACTCGCCTATCTGGATAGGTGAATATTCTTAAACAATTTATTTGAACTGTAACTGGTGGAATTAAATAATTGTTTTTAAAATTGATATATACATAATGTATAATATCAAGACAGTTATATATACACAATTATTTAGAAGGTGTGATTAATTTTGTTGACCTCTGGTGGCTGAATTTAGACATTTCTCATATGCTAAAAAGTTCCCGCCATTTTCCCATGTGCAAGTTTTAACCTCTATGGTTAAGTAATCTTAGTAAAGTGATAGTTGGATGGGTTTTTTCTTTTGTTGCTTAATTGTAATTTATTCTGACACTACAAAAAAAAATGTAATCTCATTTTAACCCCCTCTTCAAACAAAAGGCAGTGATATAGATTGTAATCTAACCAATAGAATGTCAGTAATTACTTGATTAGAAATAATTAATTAGAAAGGTTTTTGGTTACCGTGTGAATTGTCACAGATTGAACTCTTGAATCGTATCTGTCTACACTAACCTCTATGTCTATGACAGTCATGAAAAAGGCTTGTTGGATCAATATCAGCAAAGTGCCAGAGCACCTATGAAAGTAGTTCTGTTGCCTTGATATAATATTTATAGTTTTTTATGAGCTATCCGTTATGAGTATAATAAAAAAAGACCACAAAATTTTAGAAACATAGGTATTACTTGATCAATATAGTGTTGTCTACTGTAAATCTTAATGTGTCCTCGGCTATACATAGAAGCTTTTTATGAATAATAATCAAATATATGCATTATAGATTGTATGTATTATTCTTGAAGCATATGGATTTAAAACAGAAATTTTATCGTATCCTAGAATATAAAATATGATTACACGACAGTCATCAGACAGTATTTAAATCTGTCATTATAAATTACATTGTTGACATAATCTTAACCTTGACCCATGTATTTTTAAAAACAAAAGCTCGGCTGTCATCTTCAGGAAAATTTATTACAAAGTGGAAAATTTGTGAAAGTTTATATTGTATTACTGTAATTTGGCAAGGTAAAGAGGTAAATTATTATCTAAAATTCAGTCCTTATTTTCATGAAAATTATTGTCAGTTTTTGAGCAGACTTTGGTGAAATTGGTTTAGTTATTAAAAATAAATTCATTAGTCTTGCTATCTGAAGATGCATTATCAGTATAATTACATCTTTTTAGCTCCTTGAGTTTCAGCTAGCGAGTTCAGTCAACTTTCAGTTTTCATTGTCTTCATAGCCCTTGGGATTAATCTTGTATAACTATAATAAAATATGAAATCTTTTAATTATTTTTATATAATATATTTTAGTTTTTTTTTTTAATGTATAATAAAATTGTTATGAAACCTTTTTTTTTCATAAGCATAAGTGTATATTAGAACATCCTGTGTGTTAAATTTAAGTCTGTATGTACATCAGTATAAATTGTGTGAATTATGCATCGTGACATTGAATATGAATGTTATAAAAATGGCAGCATATCTTTGATAAACTGAACTTAATATGAGTCTTTGTTAACAATAATACTGGACTTTTTATTTTTGTTTGTAATTAATATTTGTAGCTGTTTCATATTTATAAATGTGATTTTTCATAATGTTGTTTTGTTTTCATGTGTTTTTAATTATCAGGAAGAAGTGAGTTCAGTTCTTTTTTTACATTTTGGAGTGTGATTAAAAAATAACATTTTTAGTTTTAGAACCTTTTTTTTACAAAGCTTGTGCACTCCCTTAATGATATTATGTTTGAGTGATATAAACACATTAAACACTATTCATCTACTGATTTGTAGTTAAAAGTTTATTTTTTTTTTTAAGATATATTAAATTATTCATTGCTTATTGCAGATGTATAAATTATATGCTTGATTGTTGTAAATTATAATAATAAATTTAAATGATTCTTTTTTTGGTTTATATACATGTTCATTTAGATTTCTAGATAAGTATGATGTTTGTATTTTATGTTTAAGCAAACTGTATACATGTATGCATGCACACATACATATATGTTTATTTTAATTTTCTAGATATAATTCACATCTGACTTTTAGAATACCATGACATTTAATTTCTTTTATTCTGCATGTTTTTCAATATTTTAGAACCACCTGCTACTTATAAAATAAAGTCTTATGGTACACTAACTCAAATTTTCTAAATTTATTATGAATACATACTACAGATTAGTGAAAATACCAGTTGATATTTTTTTCATAAAGACTAAAATGTCTACTGTAAGTAGAATGACATTTTTTTATCAGCTGTCTTGTATTTTGAGTTCTATATTTTATTTGCGTCAAAGATTTTTTTATTTACCTGGAAGAAATAAAAACTGCAATTTGATAAAAAATCAAAAAAGATAAATAAAATAGAATTTTATCACAGTAGCTGTAGTTCCTGCGAGTGGAGTTTTAATTTGAAGGCAGCTTATATTTCAGTTTGACTTCATGCTGTACACAAAGAGATAAATTCCATTTTGTCATTTTTATTAACAATTGCTTTTTTACTTTATTTTTTTGTTAATTGGAAAGTTGATTGTAACATTTATATTTTTAATTAATTTTGGTTCTGACCTTAATGGTGTGTAGCTGGTGTAATGAAACTGCAGTATAAAGTAAAATTTTATACTTTTAGGACATGAGCGCTTAGATCGAGTATCAGTAAATCTTGGGACTAACACTTCAACTTTTCTTTTTTTATAAATTAAATATATAGAAATATTTGAACCACACATTTTGTTTTTTAATTTAAATTAGTGTTTAGCCAATTCATATTGGTCCAGATATCTCATACCCTCATTTACAGTGCAATAATTGTTACTTAATAAGACTGTTTGATAATTAAAGTAGAGAAGGATGGTTTGGAACGATTTTCTGTTGTGCTTTGTAAATTTTATCAAATTATTTCTGCTTGCGATAAATAAGAATTTTATTCAATTAGAATTGCATTATCGTACACATCCAGGCTTTAGTAAAATAATTCCCTTTTTAATATTTTATTAGAAGATTAATTTTATTGAGTTTTACTTGTGTACAAAGAAAGCAAAGTATTAATTACAAAAGTGGTATTTTACATTTCACTTCATGAAATTTGCATTTATATAATAATATTGCTTTTGGTTTTGCAAAACAGCCAACTCTTGCATTGAGTTGGCTGTTTTGGCATTGAATATAAATAAATACATCAGTTATTTATTTAAGGGGCATATATCGGTTTGTTTTTCTGTTTGCAACATTCACAGATTCTTATACTTTTACCTGTGCTGATTGTAAATAACATATATTTTTATTCTGATGATTGATATGTGATTAAATATATCTGTTATATAAATAAACAAATAATATGTTTATAAATTGTTTGTGTATATAACAGATATATATAAATGTGTGTATGAAAATATTGGAACTCAGGCAAGTTGTTAATGAATTCACTCACACATAGTTACTTGTGTATATAGCATTCTGTTTTATTCCCATATGCCGTATGTATTAAAATATATGTGTGCCTAAATTATGAAAGCCATATTTCTTGGCAGAAATTCAGACTTTGTTTTAAATGGTTAATATAATTTTAATATTATTTGTATGGGAATTTGTTTTTTAGTTTGAATTTCTGCTATGTTATATGTTTTTTTTTTTTTTTTTTTTTTTTTTATTAAATAGTTCAACTGGTAAATTATGACTGAAAATTAATTTCCAAGAAATAAGTTAAAATGTATATTGAGAATTGTGTAGATAAGTTTATGTAATATATAAAACAGTAAAAATAAAAATGTATAGGTTTGGAATTGATAAATACAGATATCTGTTTTATTAATAAGCTTAGATTTTAAAAATAATTTGTAAAAATAATCATAATATTATATGATAGTTTTGATGATCATTAAACCATTATGATATTTCATTATATATAATTTATATTTACAATTTCATTAGGCATAATTAATTCATAATTTGTAAACTATTTTTTTAATATTACTGTTGTTTTTATGACATGACCCCTCCTTTATTTCTCTAAAGTACTCTTAATGGATTTATTAAATTAGCCTTTGTGATGTATTCTTTTGTAACAAGATGTTCTGCTTTAAATTAGTGGTTACTAAATTTTTTAAAACTAGATTTAAATGTATTTTTATTTTGCTTCTCCTGTTATTTATTGCTGATTTTTTAATTATATTTGAGTAACTTCAATATACCAACATTTTTAGTTTTTATTAATATTGACCAAAATCCTGTTAGTTAGGATTTCCAAAGTTACACTATACAGAGAAGGAAAAAACAGTTATAAACAAGAATATAGTTACCATTTATATAACTTTTTATCCATTGCGATTAAATTCGCTCTTGTCATTTATTCCTTGTTACCTCGTATGATTAGATACATCACACAAATGTTTTAATATAATTATTATGTTTGTACATGTATTTGCATTGTACTGACATGATTTGAAGTTCTCAAAAACACTAATGCTGCATTTAATATAAAAATCACACAAAACTTCACTTTGTTACTTAATTTATTTAGCAATTTCATTTAAAGTGATGTATTGAATTACTTTGGTGGGACTCTTGTCAGGAAATAAATTACTAATATCATTAATGTATATTTGGAAAACATTAGTGAATCTTGATGTCTATTTTCATCCAAGCTATTGGAGAGATTATTACAGAGTATCATCTGAATGATATTTTACTTCTGATGAGACCTTTATCCTACAAACAGCAGTTAAAATTGTCTGAAAGCTCTACTGTTGCTTTAAAAATTTCGAAGACGGCGCTTAAGTCACTAAAGGAAATTGCACCTGTCGAATATGATTTAATCTTTACATCAGCTGGACATACCCTATAGCAATTTGCTTTACTTTATCTTAAACAGTTTTAGGTATCACTGATTTAGATAAATGTGTTTTTATTAGTGTAGGCATTTATTTTGAGAAATTTAACATTTTTAATCAAATTTGAAGTTAGTACACTGTGCTGGTACTAGATGATTAAAAAGAAAAGAAAAATTTATTATATATTAAAATATTTCTTGTATACATAAATGATGTACTGTTTTATCTTAAAATATTTTTTATCACTTCTTTTTTAATTTATCATTAAATATTTTTATTCATTAGATGAATGTTTTGATTTAATATAATACTGGAAGTTATCCTAACATTAAAGAGATCATTAATTTCTTTATTTTATAATATATTGAATTATATGCCTTGTTTTACCTAACAAAAAAATTGGCAACAGTTTTTTAATGTAAAATGAATAGCATTCATGATAATACAAAATCTCAACTCTGTGTGTATGCGCGCGCGCGCGCGCGCGCGCATGTTGTGCACGCATGCTTATAAATTTATGCGATTCTACGTTGACATATTCTTCATCAGTAATCAGTTTTTTTTTATATCATTAGGAAATGATAAATTTTCATTTTTGCATTCATATATACAAAAAAAAGATTTACTGATCTAGTGTTCATTTCAAACAGCAGTTTAATATCGTTATGTTTTTTGTTTTTTCAATTTAATTGATAATTATTGATTAATTTTGTGATTAACAATAAAATTTCCCTTTCAGGTTGTTAAGTTTTATAACTTTTTTTAACCTTATTATTTAATTTTTTAATTACTTCTTTGATTAATTATTGTTATTAAATATTATTGTTAACATGTTATTGTTGAATGTTCAAATTTTTTAAATTTTATATTTTTTCTGTTATTTTTCTTGTAGTCAGTTATCACATATGTTTATTATTTATCTGTATGAAAGATTTTGTTAATGACAAATGCAAACTAAGCGTATTAAAGTATTTTATTGTGGCAAATGTTTTTATCAATTTCAGTATTGCATTGTTATTTGAATAAAATATAGAATTATGTCTGCTTGGCATCAGAAAATGTTAGTGATTACACAAAAATATAAAAAAAAAACTTTAAATATCTTTTGTTTTTAATCGTGTATTTTTTGGTAAGATTCTTTTAATGTCTTGAATAGATAATAATCGACTACATATTCTCAAATTGAATTATATTAGTACTGACTTGTCAGTTATTTATTTATAGTTAATTATTATTGAGTAATGAATTCAATCTGAAATATAATTTCTGTTAAACATACTAAAGAATGTATGTCTGTAGTGCACAGTATTTTTTTAAGAAGAAAACAGCAATGTAGAATCTGGGCGTAAATCTATATGCATTATGCTTAATGTGTGTTTATACATCACTGATATAATGAATTATGTTTCTAAATCTTAATTACTACATGTGTCTAGGTAAAATATTACAGCAAATTTATTGGCTTTAATGTATATAAAAGCAGAGTCCATGATCAGGAGAAATTTTACATCCTGTTTTTGCTGGTTATTTTTAAGTTTTTTAACAAACTGATATATACATATATCAGTTTGTTTTGTATCCACAGTAAAAATTTCATTTATATTTCCATGTTCTTTTGTATAACTGCAACTTTAAGGTTTTTTCTGAATTCCACCATATTTTCCTTTAAAAAATAAAGTAATGGTAACAATAAAGAAGGAAATGTTTAGTATTTGTTTGGTATTTATTTTTTCAAGAGTTGAAAAATAATTTGAATTGAATTTTACATGTTAAATAGGTTTGCAATATATATACTCATGTTTACCTATATAATTTTTTTCCAGGCATTAGTTTGCAGCCATTTGTTTTTAGGGATGTTTCAAGTTTATTATTAATTTTACAATATACTCTCTTATTAATAAATATATTTAAATACTCACTAATTGTTGTCTTTCATTTTTCTTTTTTTTTGATGACTGGTTTTGTAGTAGCCCGTGCGCTATTTCATTAAACCAAAAAAAAAAAGAAGAAAAATCCATTGAAGTGATTATTGAGCATTTAAATTTTTTATATATATATATATATATATATATATAGACACACACATGCATATCTCTCTTGTTTCTATAGATAAAAATATAATTTTTTATTAAAACAAAAATATGTACAATAAATAATGTATATTGTTTTCTTCTTAACCTGTCACTATGGTGGTCAATGGTTACAACACATTTTTTTTTATATAAAAGTGTACATCTTTTATTGTTAGATCTATGCAACATAAATAATAAAAGATAAAGTACCCTCATTTTTGTATTTTTGGTCAGCTAGTGATCATACTTGTTACAAGAAAAATAATTTTTGTTCATTGAATTTGTAACAAAAAAATTAAATTTGTGTTTGAAGTAAGAAGATAATTTTATAGTAAAAATATTTACTGTTAGAAAGTTTAATTAACAGACCCATTCTAACAAAAACTTGTAATATAGCTGAACTTTGGAACTGTCCGTGTATTCTCTTTAACTTATGTAATTTATAACAGATCAACAAAAATTTCTGATAGTTTTTTTTCAAAAACTGCTGCACTAATACCTACGTCTTAAGTATATAATTAATTTTTAGTAGTTCCAGTGCCAGAATTTTTTATTTATTAAGAAGGATTTTTATACTTCCTGAAAATTACTATCGTTGTTAGACAGGGTTTTAAAAGCTAACTCTCTCCTATATTCCATCACCTTAGGAAAGCTGTTGTATTGATTGCATATCTTACTCCTTAATATACTGTTATATGCTACAGATTTACTTAATTAGAAGTTGGTTTTCACTGTAGAAAGCTACCTATCTTTACCCAAATATTTGCAACTTAAATTTGTTTGTGCCAATTTAACAACTCTCTTCATGTGTCTTTTATAACATGATTTGAACTTTTTTAAGTCTGTTTAAAAATTCTTTCTCTGTCCCTGCTGTATGAAAAGTGTACATTATTCACAGTCATTATTGTAATTATTAATATCTTGTAAATAATTGATAGTGTTACCTTCATGTTTAATTTTATTTATTGCCTTTAATATATATAAAAATGATGAGTATTTAAATATAAAATACTATTATTATTTTTTTTTTTTTCAGTTTAATTTTATCTTACTCAAAATTTGTACTTTTTTGTATCATTTTACTTTTGATTATTTTAAATAATATTATATAATTAATATTCCTTTTGATTTATTTAATTTGTAAATATAATTTTAAAGAAATAAAAGCTCAATATTTGTTTTTAAGCACAGTGTACAGTGTACAGTTTTATTTGTGATTTGACTGTATTATAGATAGATTAAGGACGGTTATGTAACGAATTAATTATTCGATTTAAGATAGACTGTTTCAGTTAGTCAGTTGAGTGTTTAATAACTGTAGCAGTGTATAAATTTTGTCTTGTTTCCCAAGAAGCCATATTTCACTTTTCTTGTTAGCGGTTGTATTATTAACATCTGTGTCTTGTATATGTGTGAGGTATGAGTCTGAGAGTTGTTTTCTGTTAAGCTTATTTAAAAGTTTTGTTATATCTTTATTCCATTAACTGGAACAAAAAATTTATCTTTACATTATATTTGGAACATTTTGTGATATTTTTTTATGATAATATTTTAACTTCCACATCTAAGAGTTATATTATAATTCCCAAAGACTTTATTTAAAAAAAGCACACATCTTGATTTGTTACTCGGCATGACTCATATTAAAATGGACTTTTTTATTTATGTAATGTTATGATGTCATTTTGTGGATATTTAAAATAATGTGAATGATTATACAAGTCTTATATTACTCTTTTTTAATTAAAGTTAACTTGTTTCAAAACTTCAGAATTTTGTCATTTTTGGAATCCGTAAAAATACCCCTTATATTGACCCTGTTTTTTTTAGATTTTCCTTTATGTTGAATAGTGTTTAATTAATTAATTATTGCAAAACTAGGATTTGTTAATTCGGTTTTGATCTAAAATTAGCAAATCTGTCATTTTACTGGATTTTTTTTATACACAAATCTAGTACCTTTAAAAACTTAGTTCAGAAATTTGTGCTGCACTTTATAATACTCTTCATAAAAGTATATTGATTAAATTTATCAGAATTTTTGAATATTTTTATTACTCCATAGTTTATTAATTTTAAAAAATTTCTTAAACATGTTTGTTACACACATCAAAAGTAAACAAATTTTCCTGCATTTTAATAACAAGTATGCATTTAATAGTACAAATAATTATACATTGTTTTGTTCCTGAAAACAAAAAGTCATTCAGTATTTTGATGTCATTACTACATAATATTTTAGCAGCACTTATGTTATGTACAGTCACAATATTAATTATTATATGTAAAGGTTTTTATATATAAATAATTATATTTATAAAAGCATATACTAATATGTGTATTATGTACAAATTTTTTACCTCTAATATTGTTATTACGAGATTGCCTTTATTAGAACATAATTTTATAAAATTATTTTTAATGCAGATAATTACGTGGTGCCTTTTAAATGTTTGTCAGACAAATTTATTTTTAATATCTTTATTTTATTTGTTTGTTAAGTGTTGTATGTATTACTGTTAATAACTGTTATTCAGTATTCTATAATACATAATATTACTTTTTTTTGCCATCATTATATTATTTTATTAAATCAGGAACAGAAATGTATAATTCTTAAATTCTAGTATGTTTTTTTTTTTTTAATTTTATTATAAGATTGTAGAAAATAGCTTTGAAACGGTGAAAAAAGTTATATTTTGTATTTCCTAAGTCGTAACAAAAACAGTATTTCTACCATTGAATATATAAAAAAAAAGCTTTATGCTCAAATAAAGTTAGTTATGTATATTTTGAGAATTCAAATGTATTTTATCATAAGTGAATGATGAAGGTAAAGATTCATTTTTCAGTGTGCTGATAAATATATTTTAGCTTAATGTCAAAATTCCCAAGCAAAAATTTTAGAGACAGACTATTCCAGCCAGTGATAAGCAAAACACTTACTGGCTTCGTATCAGTCAGTCCTGAATTTAATTTCCAGAAAGGGTCTGGGTTTTTTCATTATCCACTCTTGTAATCACAATAAACTGTATTTTATTGGAATAAGCCTATATCAGTTAAAAAGAATTGACACTGTGTTTTGTTTCAGAAATATTTTCTTTACCTTAAATTTATCGTAAATAAATGTACTGTTATAAATATGGCTATTTGGGGTTCAATAACTTTGTTCTAGTGTTTGTATTGTTATTGTAAGCGTACGTAACATATTATCGTATCGCAAGTACTGGTTGTGAGAGATTTGTCTCCATTAATAAATGTATAAACTTCATAATTGTAATGATCATTTTGATAACAATGATAATGATAACGATGATGATTATGATATATTGATGACAATGTTATAATTAAATAGATAATATATAATTTGCATAATGTGTACAAACTTATATGTACACAAAATAAAATTTAAAAAAAAATGTGAAAAAATAAAACTTATTATTCAAGCAGCAATGAAAAAAGATCTATCAATATTTATTTTCCTTTATTTCACTTTTGTTGTAATAATAAAACAGCCCATTTTAATATTATAAACTTAAGTTTAATTTTAATAATAGTTTCTTTAACTGCTTTCATTCAGTAATTTAAGTTATTGCAAAAGTTTTTAAAGTATTACCATGTTTTTAAAAAAAATGGTGTTAGCATTTTTTTATTCAAAACAGTTGAATATGAACTTTTCATCATAGGGCATTTTTTAATGCCAGATAATGAAAAGTTCATAGCATATTATGACTAGTTTCTCATGCAACTGAAGTAGGTTTTCAGCACTCCAATATTGATTATTCTGCTGTTCAAGGTGAAAATGAAATTCATCAATCATGAACATGTAGTGGATTATGTTTTCATCACCACACAAATTATGCAACATTTCTTGACAAAAATTCGCAAACGCAACCAAATCATCTTTTGATTACTGAATATGAATTTTATAGGGGTGAAAACTTACATTATTATGTAAGATTCAACAGATCAATGGTTTACTTATTCATTGCTAATGTATATTTAATTGCAGAGGTTTTACAGCAATTTGAACTCAATGTTTTCTGGTGTTCTAATACTTTTTGTTTTAAATTTAATTAATATGGACTGTAGGAATTTTTTAACCTGTAACTTAATTGCATTACAGATGGTACTTCCCCATGACACTGAATATTGAACAGATTGTGAAATAACCTTAAAATAGTTGTTTCAGAGTCACTATTTAAAAAACAATTTAACAGAAAGCACGATATGTATCTAACCATTGTTTCGTGTTTACTAAATGGCTGACAATGACTGAATACCATCAAGTTCAGCACCCTCACCCAAACATCAAATGATTAATCAAGCTGTCAAATTCTTCCTCATCACGGATGTGCTACCCTTATTTATATATAAGGGCAGCACATGTGTGTGTGTGTTGTATTTATTGTTGAAACTAGTGGAGTTGCTAGTTTTCATGTTCTCCTTTTTCTTTTTTTCAGGATGAATGAGGATGATATGTAATGAATCTAAATGAAGTGTAGTCTTGTACAGACTCAGGTCGACGTCGCATTCCTGAGGTGTGTGGTTCATTGAAACCCAACCACCAAAGAACATCGGTATTCATGATCTAGTATTCAAATTCATATAAAAGGCTAGTTTTCATGTTGGACAATGATTCATCAGAAAAGAGAATGAAACTAGTCTCAACAACAAACATAATAATTTGTGTAATGTGTTAGTTATTAAAGTTATAATAATGTGTGTATATCTGAGAGAGAAAAATATCATAAGCTGCGAAATGACTAATATAAAACAAAACCTTGTAATGTCAGACTAGGAGTATTTACAACAGACAAGCATATTATAACATAACTTACATTCTTTCTAATAGGAACTGTAGATCTGTTAAACATAGGCTGGAAGTGAAACTCAGTCGTGTGATCTATTGCCGATTACATGGATCACAGCTTACAGTTAAAAAGATAATAGCCAGAATACCTTGTTAATTCTACTTTAAAACTTGAATGTAGTACTAAGTAATGTAATATGTCCCTAAGAATTATACTGATGATAAAGTACAAATGCAGTAGTGAAAAAAAGCTTTATCGATCTTATGTACAGGTGAAAGACAAAAAATAAGGATATCAAAGCAAATACACTTAGTGAAATAAAAAAAATTTACTTAAAACATCACAAATTATTAATATGTTCAGATTCTTTGAGCAATTTACTCAGTCTTTTTCCAATAAGTTTAGGGTACATCTGTGTACGGATTAAATATTCTTTACTTTGATGTGTAACAGCTCCATGATTCAGCTGGAACGAGCAGAGTGCTTTGAGAGGTTCTAAGAGTGTACCAATATAATCAGGTCTATTATCCACCAGAGCTAAAGCCTGAGCTGCTGTTTCTAGTGTTGATAAACATCCTTCAGTTGGTTGTGTACGAATAACATACTCGCTACCACCTCCTCGAACTAATTTTGCCTGTTCCAAAAATGTATGATAAACTCAATTATATGTTATAATAATAAAAAATAAAAGTATAATTATCGTTTTTTTAAATTAATATAATTGTTAATATGTTTTTGATAAGTATTTATATTTTTCTGAAGTGAAACTATTTCACAGATAATCTTACAAAAGGATGAATGTTTGAAAGGTAATTGCATTAATAACAGCATACTAAATTTGAAAGCTAATAGTATTATTGCATTGCAATAACATTAATTTTTACTATTGAGGTCACTAAAGACACTGTACAAAGATGAGAATTTCACTACAGAATATGAGTATGTCAAAATTCAAATTAGAATTAAATTAGTCAATATGTGAACTATTAATTGAATTTAAAATTTATTTGCTCATACTAAACTTTTCATGCTACGAACATGCACTCAAAATGATTAACTATGATGGCATATAAATGACATACTCAAAAAATTAATTATACCATCAACTCAAGTATATAACCATTAATCTAGTATGGAACTCCATATGCTTACACTTGCATAATTACATGTATTCACACTCGCTCTTTTGGAGCAAAATTCTCACTATTCCATGATATAGATTTTATTCTGAATTTAGTTTAATTGTAAATTTGAAGTTTAGCATTACTATTACTAATGACAAATAAATGACTAGATTAATGACAAATTTCAGTTTCTTGAGGTAGAACAAGGATTCAGACCTATCTTTAATACTGTAGGCTGTTCACTTGGCGAACAAGTGGAGAGATAGTGTGTACAGGCCAGTTCAATAGTTAGTGGACCTTTCCCACCATCGGTGAAGTGGTTTTCATTTTGAGATATTGGGATTTATTAAACTGAAGCCAGTTTATCATTATCTTCTTTCTAGCATTTGAATTAGAAGCTTTATTAACTATAAGGTGCATTGTCCTATCACAATTAGATTTTTCAGGCAATTTAGGAAGTAATTTATTATGAACCCATTTAGAGAAGTTAGTGTAATTCATAGTAATCCCCTGAAGTACTACTTTCATCAAATAATCTGGTATAAATCCCATCATTCCTCCTGCATTCAAAATTATTGTTCTGTCTCCTTTACTAATAGGTTTCTTAAAACATTCTGTTGTATTAAATTTTCAAATTCACATTTTATTTGCATATTTTGCATATGATTGCTATGGATGTACGTCTCATATACAAAAACTACTGGTAGATTTGCAATGAACTTTACAACATTAACACAATTTCATGGGATTGACTTTGGAATTTAGTTCCCCAATCCAATTTTTGAAATTTTAAATTTCTCTTTCCGACTAAACTATTCAAATATATCACAACAATACTAATTCACAAAAAATACACAACTGAAAATGGGACGCAAAAGAATTAACTGTTATGATCTTGCACAAATAGTATACAGTGAAAAGGTGAACAAATGCTTGCAAATCACTGAAGCTGACAGTTGTATAGAACAAATTGAACTGATTCATAAGGTTAGAAATATTAAATTTTAATATACATTTGAAAAATAAGCAATAGGAAACATTTCAACAATGACTACATTAGTCATTGTTTTTCAAATTTTGCTTGATAATTAAAACATTTTTAATTATCAAGCAAAATTTAGTTTCTGTTATATTTTATTACCGTATCTTTCATTTTATTATGGCAAAAAGAATAAAAATCAAAACAAACAACATAATTAGTAATTTAAGAAAAATTACTAATTATGTTATGTTTGTTAATTTAATTATTATGTTAACAATTTAATAATGAATTGTTAATATGAAAAAGTAAATAAGCTATTATAGTTATGCATTAGTTGTTATTTTAAACAACTATAGGTGATTGGCTGGGATCGAAGGGAAACAGGTACTATGCTGACGAGCCACGTGCCAAGTATAAAGCCTACATCTATACATGCTTATGTCAATTGTTTCTGACTTACAATAACAATATGGAAACCTGTTTAAAGTAAGATATGGTAGCATTTACCATGTAATGTAGATAAAAATATGTCGTTCGTTGTTTTGATAAAACTTAGCAACTGTTCACTACAAACTGGCCACTGAAGCTAGAATGAACTAATCGCATTTAATACAAAGACTCTAATCATCCTACTCATTTGGCTATTCCACATTCACGTTAATTAAGTAACGTTCAAAAGGGTAGAAGTTAATAATTAATATAATTTCTGAAGTGAGTGAAGAACATACTTTGATAGTTCAGTTTATTAGTTATTTAGTTTACAGACTGTGATGAATGTCATCCTTCACTAAATGACAAATGAATTAATTTACAAATTCATTATTTATCATTATTTTGTTTACTTTTAAAGCAAGTAGAGCTTCACTAAACTTCTTTTGTAAATGTATAAATCAAGAAGAGTGAACTGAATTGTAAATTTAATACTGAACTATATAACATCAAATAGCAAAACTGTTAGTTGTTATAATTCTTGTAATATTTATATCATTTTGAACAAGTATCCACTTATTTTCCAGTTTATTATGGTTGTACAGAAGTCACTCGTCATTAGCTAATGCTTAATACATTCTGGTTAAAAAATATTTTACATTCAGTGTAGATTATTTCAGTTTAGTCGATTTAATATACATATATAAAATATATACAGCCCAAAAATTGATAAATATATAAAATTGAATAAATATATAAATTAATTTTTTTCTTTAAATAAAAGAATGTGATTGCCATTTAAAAATTACATTTCTTTGCAAATTTTTCTGAGGAATACACTATCTGCCATATGAATGGCTAAAGAAATGATGACAGTCTGACAAAAGAAGAAAAATATGTACACAATACAGATTATGTAACTTATTCACTGAAAAATTGCAATGGGAAACACATTCAAATATTTTGATTATGAAGCAGATTTGAATGGACTTTAAATCCAGATTTGAAGTTTTTTGTTGCAACATCAGTTGGGAAACCCACCCAACTGATTTATTCTACAAAAATTTTAGATGTTAAACTATAAAAAATTTCATGAGCAAGACTGAGGCTTATTTACCAGCTGGTTCTAAAAATGTTTTTGAATGTAGAGAAAAGTTTAGAGTTTTTAAACAATCCAAGTAAGCAGTACTAGATTTGTAGATCATTAAAAAAGAGTGCCACTGGAAGTTGACTGTCGTGGTAAACATAAACCTAGAAATGCTACTTCTAATAAGTCATCTGGAGTTAAATAACATTTGTCTTTTCAGGTATATTATTCACCATAGAAGAACGATACCTGAGTGTATTTACTTAAAAGGAAATTTAATCATTACTAAAATATAACCATTATAGAAAAATTATAAAGGAAAAGTGTTTACAATCTAAAAAAAAATTATATAAATGAAAGAATGATGATTGAGTCAGCAACACTATCTAGAAAAGAATTTTCTTTGATGAAATTAATTTAATTTAAACAATACAAATAAACAGAACACAAGAAGTACTAAACTAGTAGAATTAAATAAAAAATAGAGATCCAATCACATTTTTTGTACTGTTAATATAAAACATATTCATTGAACCATAAAGAACACAAAATAAACAAAGTGAGATGATTTTAACAGGTTTAAATTTTGAATTTTAAATCTTGAATTTTATGAAGGACTTACAATACAAATACAATGGCATTTCCAGATGACATTGATGTTCTACCATGTGAAATTTCCAGCCAGAACACATCCTCCTTGTGTTGATATACTGAATTTCTTCAATATTATAGTTTAAAATTTTTAATTTTCCAACCCTTTTTTTAATTAAAAAATATGTATTTATGCAATACCTTCATGCCCCACATATGTGTAAGCTTGTTTTCTTTGCCGAAGTATTGAACGATTTATATCACTGATTTTTTTGTTTATATAAACTCATTTATAATAAATATTTCATTCCTACTTTATATTTATTTATCGATTACAAACTTAAAAATATTACTTTAGTAGTTTATTTTTATACTCACATGTCATAGCAAGATAGGAGTTTCAATGTAATAAGTTCTCAAACTTATCTTTTTTTCAAACAAATTCATGTATACAGTTGCATTTTTTGTCATGGCTAAGGAAATGTACCGAGCAAAAGATTTAATAAATTTTACAGATTGAATGAATTTTGTACTAATTTTATTTACTGTTATTTATTTGTCAAATATCTGTTGGTTTCAAAATGATAAATTTATATTGGCAATGTTCAGTGTTTTTCTTAAAAAACTAATAGAACTATACCCTAGTAATAATACTTATCTAAAGAGTGTTAAAAACTGTTCAGTTATATTGAACCAAGACAACAAAACAACAGCACACCCTTTCAAACTTAATTTTAAGGTTAAAATAAATTCTTATTCTTTATAATTTTTATTCTTCTTATTCTTATCTTTAATCTTTATTAAGATTTAAGTTATATCCTAGACAAATTATAAATTAATTTTTTTACACCCACCAGATCAGTGAATACTCAGCTTATATAATGAATATGTAAGAATGAAATGGACTTACGTTTAAATATAGGCTAGCTTAATTGAGATTTAAAATAATCAGAAACACAAACTAAAGAAATGTAAAAGAAATAAAAATTTTTAAAAAAGTAAAAAAAAAATAAAACTAAATAAGTTATATTACGAAAACTCTATATCTAAAAATAAATGAAGATACCCATGATCACAATACAAAAATAAGGACTGCGCACATCAAATAATTTTACTTAAAAGTTATTTCAAAAGACTCATTCATAAGTAGGAGATAATAAACTTGCTGATGAATATAATTTATTTTCCTCTTTCAAAGATTATAACAATGAGAATGCACATAACAAATCATAAAATAAATTTTTATTCAATAATTTTATTAAGAATTAATTTCCTACTGAATTTGTTTATTATCGATATTAACTTGAAACAAAACGCTCTAATTTAGGATTTGCATTCTTGTATCATAGTTGTATCTTATAATGCATCCTGTAAGCTCATCTTTCACTTTTTTAATCAAATAATAAATAAATTTTGCTCTCTTTAAGTTGCAAACATTTTTAGAATTACAGTAAACTTGTTCTAAAACTGTTTATTAATTAGTATTCAGGTCTTTAATGTATATGGTGGCAACAGCATGTATCAAGAAGTCATTTTCCAATTTAATGTGATCATTTGTAACTTCATTACATAATATAGTATTGTCATTATTATACTTAAAACATTTCTAATTTTAAATAATTCTTTTGTTACTACAAAATTTTTTGAATAAAAAATTATATTTCACCAACATGAAAGTACAATAAAATATATCTGTAAATTGTACAAAACATATTGGAGGTAAATCATGAATTTGACAAAGATATTGATTAATATGGACTCATGATTTTGATAGTACTCTTATCAAAAAGTAAAATAAAAACAAAAATTAATGTAAAAATTAGAAGGAATTAAAATAAACAACCATCTCAGTATTATTCAAAAATAGATTTGAAGTCTATTTCAAAAGATAACATCACTACGACTGTAGGTTAGGTCTAAACCGGTATAATAGTCAGCTGATTGAATAATATCATTATTTAGAAAATGCTGAATATTTTTAAGGATTATATTCTGACGAAATACATGTAGAAAAAATTACACGATAAATACCAAATAGTGAGTAACTCATGGTAAAATATACTTACTTACAAATTACTTAAAATAAGAGAAATAAATGTAACCTAACTTTCTAAGTGCACAGTACTTTTATATGATACGCATGATAAAAAATATATAATAAAAAAATAAATATAACATTCTGCTTTATTTTAAAAAATTTAAAGAGCATACCTGTTTCATTGTATGAAGAATTGGAGTATTATTATATATGGTTTTGGCTTGAGGCCATGTGCCATCTATTAAGACTATATCACAGGGTTTATTAAAATCTTCACTTTCTCTTAAAACAGTATCCAAATTGACAGCTAATCTTGATGGATAAAGCAATATGGTATTCGGATTATTAAGTATTTCATAAAGTTCTTCATACCTAGAATTACAGTTTATAATTGATTTAAGAATCAGGTAGAATTTTATATTAAATATCAGTTTAATATAAAATTCTTTAAGGATTTAAAAAATGAAATCCTTCAACTTAACATCTGGAACTTTGGTTGTAACTTATTTAACTGAAAAAGCAGCTAATGATTTGATCGGTTAATTTTATTTAAAAAATTTTAAAGGAGTATTTAATTATTTATCACGAATTTTACTAAAAACAATAACAATTTTATACAACAACAAACGACATGTTTTATCTGCTGACAACCTTGAAGAGGAAAAAACTAAAAAAATTGGACTGAAAACAAAGAGCTAGAAAAGAGAACAGAGGTGATTGATGTTTTTGAAAAAGATGGTGGAGAAACAGAATTAAGTGAAGGTCTAAGAGCTGCAGTCCAAACTATAATGATTTGGTAACATGAAAGGATGAAGATGAGAAAATAAACAAATCATGAATGTTTAGATTTTCATTACCTTTGCAATACAAAATAACAATATTAAAAAAATAAATATATAGAAAGCAAAGAAGCAGTAGAAACAAGGAATGAAAGAGCTGGAAGTGGCAATTTATAAATGCAAGAAGTAATAGAAACATTTCAAAATTTTAGATATTTAGAGTAAAAATGTATGAGAACAGAAAAAATAGTAAATCACCGATGGCAAGAGAATTTTATCATTTACAAATCTAAAGAAGTTTCAATGCAGCATACACAGACAATATTCAAGGGTAATTTTCCTTTTTTTAACTACGATTTAGTCATGGATGGATGATGATTACAAGAAGAGAAGCCAGTATTACTCACAAGCAACCGAGATGAAGCTTTTAAGAAACAGTGTAGGAAAAACATTTAGGAATTGAGTAAAAATACTAAAAAAAGAGAACATCCAGGATTAAGATCACTGCAAGGGAAAACTGAATAGGACTGGCTAGCTTGGTTTTGTCCACTTTGAGAGTGCAAAGTAGAAGTACAGAAAAACAAATTTTTAATTAAAGATAACAGAAAAAAGATTGAAAGAAAGAATAAGAGAACAAAGGTGGAAAAAATTTTTGAGGAATAATGATGGAGAGAGAGATTTAAGTGGAGATCCATGATGTACAGGCTGATTGTTTACAACTGGATTAATGGGAAGGATGACAATGAATATAACATAATTTACTCTACAAACTAACCAAAAGTGTCAATGATGAAGACTACAAACATCGCTGAAAATGTTTTGTCATAGATCATAAAACGCCCATTAAATCCTTTTTGTCATAAATAATTTTACTATACAACTACTATGAAGAAAAGGATTAAAGTCTATTATTTATTTGTAGTGCAACAACAACCTGATTCCTAATAGCAATTACTGATGGATAATAATGAAGTTTGGTAGGGGTGTGAAAAAATGTCACGCCTGACCAGGATCTCATCCAAGAACTTCTGGATGTAAATCAGAGACATTACCACTTCACCACAGAAAAGATCAGCGGAGTGATGAATTATAAGTTATAGTTATGTTTATTTGATTGTTATGCAGTTTCATATTCTTTTGTGTAACACTAAAGTAAAAAAAAAAATCACTTGTTCACTAGTATACAAAGTACTGCTGCTTTCAACAACTTTTTTTTGTCATATAAAATTACGTATAGTCATTATTTAACTATATGTAATTTTATATGAAAATTTATAAAAAAGTTGTAAAAAGTAGTTAAAAAAATAATTATATGGATAGAGTATCTGCAATGTAGCTAAAAAAAAAAAAAATCATTTTATGGAAACACTATTTGAATGCAAGCTGTTTTTCATAGTTAATCATTACCATATGCTGATTAATAAATAAAAATTTTATTTAAACTTTATTGTTCTCCAGTTCTTCTAAAAAGTTCATCTTACACTATCAGATGACCTGGTAAAAAACATGCTACAACAGCAAATTTATAATTAGGAAACACATCATCATGATGCGTTCCACACAAAGGATTTTAAGTATTTGTTTAAAATTAAACACAAATATCATACTTAGTTTGCACACTTTAACTAGATAAAAAGCCTTAGTTTTTTATTTTATTCTTAGGATAATTATCATTAACAGCCCAAAATAAGTCAAATATCAACATAATGAACAGACATAACAATGGCCACAATCATTAAAGCACCTACAGTTAAACAATGTTTACAGTTAAACAGTTTTTAATTTTAAAATATTTAATTTTTTTTTGTATTTACTAATTTATACTTTTCTATAGTTTCATATGCAAACATATAGGTTTTTAAGCATTCAGAATGTTTTACATGAGACTCAAATTTTGTTTCATAAACAACAAAAAAGAAACATCTTCTGGCTGGTAAAGTAAAATGACGATGCGATTCAGCACATAAATAAGTACATATAAATTATATAAATAATAATCATTATAGATGTAAATATATGTAAATTTATAATGTTTGCAGTCAACATTTTAAGAGAAGGTATCACATAAATAAAAGTGAAAACTGATGTAATACAACTCATTTATCATACAAGAAAGAATGTCCACATTGCTACAAGAAAAGTGACAACAAAATATGATTTAAGCAACACAAAATGCCCAACAATAATTTACTTTATATATTCTTGTTTAAAAATACTAATCTATAACAACTTAATTTTTTTTAATTTCAATGATTTATTGTTTTATATAAACTGTAACAATAATTCCAAATATTAATACTGTTTAAGAACAAAGAGTACAATTATGTATACAAATAACTCTTATAGATGTACATAATATATTCAACAAAATCAAACTGTAATATTTTTTCCAATTACAAATTCTAAGAAAAAGTTATTATAATACAATTCGTTAACATACCCTCAGTCTGTCAAGAGTAGTTTAAATAAGCTACATTAAATATGCAATTCCAGTTCCCTCAACAAAAAGAATTTCATTAGATTGTTACAACACATACATGATCTATTACTTCATCTGTCTTTACATAGAAATAAGTGTAGCATCAAACAATGTATTTTTTTTAGAAAGGTAGTTTAAGCATCATCTTCAATAAAAAATTCTTTATACTTTTTTTTTATCTAGTAGGCATATTTAGAAAGCACCTTAGCTATTTCTACACAGCAAAACTGTGATCATTATTTCATGCAGATGGGCTAATCTTGCTTAATAAAATAATGATGGCATTACAAAACAACAAATCATATTCAGGACTCATTTTGTGCATTTTAAATGTTCAGTTGATCTGGGAACCCAATGACTTTGAAACAACTTCTTGTCCACTTTTTAATTGCACAAAATGTGAAATTGGCCAACTCATCACCAGATGATTGAACTGTATGATCTAAACACCATGAATGATGGAATAGTCACGACACTTTTATGGGCTTCATGCAGTCTTCTGTGATCAATGAATAACCGTGCATGCAGTCATCTCAAATCTTTGTAAGGAAAGATTAAAATTTTGTCTTATTCCTTGTTTTTCTAAAAATTTTAATTCCGATCAGAAATCAATCCACATAGAATTTTTATAAATTACATTCATGCCTGGTCTTAATATATTTTCTGATAAGAAAAAGACCAAAGTAACAGACAATATTTTGGTTCGATCTTTTTGTTTGAAGTGACAAAATAACAGTCCACAGACTGAAGACATCCTTCACGCCCAAAAAAACAACATTCAGCAATAGTAACTTGCAAGCTCACGTACAATCTTTTGGAGACAAAATTTAATTTCTAAATTCTTGTAACACGATTCATTTTACTGCTGCCACTTATTGTTCAAAAAATTGCATCACAAAATTTATAACAAACGATGCAATCTTCAAAGCAACACTCTGCTAAAATGTACTGTTGCTAAAACCCAAAACTCACTTTGTCCCTTTGGTTAGAAACAAAAAAAGATTTTTATGACTGAAGAGGTTTCATTTCAGCAACAATGATGACAATAAAGATCATAACAAAAGTGATGTTACCTCTTAAAAAGAAATGCTACACTTATAATAAATGCCTCTTAAACTTATGTAAAAAGACAGGATTTTAGATATAGCTGAGAAAGATGAATTTGTTTTTTTTACTGCCTAATGATACCTACTTTCTCAATATGCCTTGTAAAAACGTTTGGTTTATTACTATGTACCATCATCTTATTTTCTGACAAAATCAATCACCTCTGCTTTATCTCATTTATTTCCAAAATTAATCTTTTTTGATAAATCATAACAAAAAAAAAACTAACTGAAAGTTAGTTTTCTGAAAGTAAACTGATTTCTAATTTATAGAAAAGGGACTTGAAATTTTTAGAAAAACAAGAATGGGACAAAATTTTAATCTGTCTTTTCTTACAAAGATTTGAGATGACCATATGCGCCAGAAATCCAGTGGTCACAGAAGGTTGCCATTGAGATTTCTTTAACTATCCTCATTCTCTTCAATAATTTCCTTCTCATCCTTCTCCTAACATAATATTGCAGTCTCCAGTACTATAAATTGTAATCTTCCTTCTCATGTTTACAACTAGATTTCTAAAAAATCTTTTCTATTTCTTTATCTTCTACTGATGAGGTTGACTTATAAAACTGCACTGTTATAGTAGGCTTTGGCTTGGAATTTATCCTGACTGAAATAATTTCACTATATTGCTTGTATTAGATAATCTCTGCCCTGTATTAATCTTACTGCTGCATTTTTATTTTTTTATTTTTGTTTTTTAATTATTAATAACTCCCTAACAAAAAATCTTGTTTATCTTTTTGTCTTACCTTACTGACTTATTACACCATGCAGCTCTAACCTACTCATTTTATTTTTAAATTATCTAGCCTGAAGACTTCAAATAATGACATAGTTCTTACATTTTCTCTTGAGTAATCCTCACCAGAAGATCTGTTCAAAGTTCTATTTAACCCAAGAAGAAGCCATTAAAAAGTATTAATTAAAAATTAATGTAATTAAGGAAAAAACTATTACGGAATTAAAAAAAAATAAAAAAATTACTTTAAAGTTTGGTGTTCTGACCATATCAACCACCAATTGCTGAGGTATATATCTCTAGGTGCTCTCCAGAACTACTGAAAAATCTGTTGTCCCCACCAAGGATTATTTTTTTGTCTGATCTCTCCAGATCAGTCAAAATGGGTGTTTATGTGTGGAGACATACCCACCCATTATGACAGAACATAAAATACAACTATCAGCTTTTGAAAGGCATGCAAACTTCTATTCGAATGTTGAATTATTTACAGCCAGCCAATATTCACCAACAGCATAGTGTCCTTAATTGCTTTAGGGTATTTTTTTGGTATGCAGTTTTCCATTAGACAGTACCTCTACCACACCTCAGATGCTGCTGTTGCTTGCCCATTATTAATTTCAGTTACTCTTTATCTCCAATTAATCATCATATAGATTGTTTTTTCTCCTTACTGCAATGTGGGAATGTGTCCTGCCACCTGCAGCTAGGCTCTCCATCCAAAGATCAGAGAGAAAAACTAGATATTATAAATACAGATGTTGACCTCCATGATGAGTAGGTAATACCTCAGCTTTTCAGCCAGAATGTCTTGGATTTGAATCCCAGTTGGGAATAACATTCAGGCTGTTCATGACTTTGTGGAAGGTGATCATCATATATATAACCGTCTCTGAAATTGCATCAGAAGTGGGCATAAGAGTTGGGAGTGTATATAAAATGTTTTCAGACACTCTTGGAAGCTGCAAAGTATTGACAAGGTGGGTTCCATGTCCTCTCTGAGACAAAGAGAAATGTAAGAAAAGACGTCTGTCAGCGGCTTATAAATCGCTTTGAGGAAGAAGGAGAGGCAATTTTGGACTGTACTGCGACAAAACATGGGTCCACCACTACATCCTGGAAAGCAAGAGAACAAGAATGGAGTGACAGAAAAGTGGGGGAAGGGCCACTGAACAAAGCCAAGAAACACTTGTCAGCTAGAAAAGTTCTGCTGCTGATTGATTTCTAGCATGAACGAAGGATGGTAAATGCGGCATACTATTGCGTTGCTGGATGATGTCAAGGCTGCTTACTACAACAAGTGATGCCAGCAACCAATTTGCAATATCCCCCTTCTACAACAATGCACGGCCACACACAACAGCTCAGACTCGCTAAAATTCATTGGATACCTCTTGAACACCCACCGTACAGTCCAGACTTGATTTCCACACATGTGTGATTTTACATGTTTGCTTTGCTGAAAGAAGCATTAGGAGGAGAAAGAATTGAAGATGATGCCGCAGTTGAACATTATATGCGCAATTGGTTGTTGAGGCAGACATCTTGTTATTTGATAAGGGGATCAGGAAGCTATCTTCTATTCAGTGGAGTAAATGTATTTCTGTTGAAGGAAACAATATAGAAAAATAAGATAATTTATTTTTAATTTTATCTAATAACAATAAAGTTATATAAACAAATTTTGGTTTATATTTGAATGACCCTTGTATGCTAAGAATGTGAATAGCAACTAGTGGAGTCATATTGGGCAGCTGGTTGATGAGGTCAATTTATTTAAAGCAGTTCTTTCATTTGTTGATAAGCATAAGAAATATTAGGGAAATATGTTAGATAGGTGACAAATGAATGAATGAATTATTTTCTACAACAATAAAATGTATTTTATAAAAGTTCTTGGAATGCCTGTTATGATTATTTGAATCATATCAGTCAACTGTTTACTCTACTGATGTAAAGATTTTCACCAAACAATTAGTAAAACTGTAATTAATACAAACTGTTTTCTTAAAATAAAGTTTCTTACAGACCATAATAATCAGTCTTCTTTTTCTAAAATAAAGTACATGTTTCATAAGTTTTTCAGTTAGTACAATGTTGGAGATTTAACTGAACACTTCTTCAAGTGATTAGAAACTTTTATAATATTTGGTCATTCTGTCAAATGTTTTTTCATGTAGCTTGTTGTTATGTCAAATTTAATGCAAATCCTATTTACACGATGAAAAGATGTTAATTACACCAAGAAAATTTTACACATAGCACATAAAAGAGCATGATCCTAACATGAAATGTAGTAACACAAAATTTAAAAGCACACTGAATTTGGCAAAATATTAAATTAACACAAAACACAGTACAATCAAATGTAATATTCAACTATGCACAGAGGATTTCCTAATCCTCTGAAAATTACCATTGGGTTGACAATAATCAACTTGTCACCTGTTAGACCAATAAAGAAGAGCCTGATAACAATCTCAAACCCTTCCAGAAGCACAATTCCAAATGATCAGAAGGCAAGTAATGTGCAATTTATTTAATAGTGATAGTTTAATAAACAATTCTTAGAAAAAATTTACAAACATATATATCAAGAGTGCATGGACTACTTGCAATAGGAGTAATAGCAGTAGATAAAAAAAAATTAGACAAACATAAAAGGCCAAAAGTAATTAGCTCACTACAGAGTTAAATGTAAAATTGTGGGGTAACAAAACAGTAAATAAAATAAGAATTCACTATATTCTCTAACCTGCTTTGTGGAAATTTCTTTCCTTTGAATATGAGACAAGATCCCGAGCTTAATCCTCTAACAAGCATGGGGGCAGTACGAAGGCACCTTTTTTCTTCAGCCGGATGTTGCAGGAGTATAACTCTACAACTGGGCTGAAGAGGTTCACTAGGTAAAGCTGAACACCAGCATACAACACTTGGTCTCCTACAGACAGATAAATTTTCAAAGTAATTTAACTCATAATTGTTACAGATATAGCTTATCTCTAAAAATAACATCAAGCTTACTCACTTTAACCAATTAACAGCCAATGGTGTGTAAATGGATACCTGTTAAAAATAATGGTGTGAAACACACCTTTGGCTTATGGAGTGATAAATCACACACTAGGCATGCAACATGTTATTCTTGCATTAAAATTAATTTTGCAATCCCACACTATACTATTTTTATGTTTGAAGAAAATGTTTAATTTTGTTAAATTTAAATTTTTGTTTTGTCAACCAGTCTATCGCACTGATATTGTTTACTTTAGTCATTACATTTTGTTTTGATTTTACTATTTTTATAGAAATCATTATTTTATAAAATTTTCAGTTTCTACAACTATGTGCTCAGTCAATTTCATGTTAGTGAAGTAGTGTTTACTTTGTGATACTTGTGCAATATATTTAAAAGTAGTAATTTTGTTTTACTGAAGTTTAAGAATTTGTTAAAATGTGGAATTTTGTAAAACTATTGACAAGTTAAACAGCATTTTAGATGATGAAGTTGCTTTCACAAGCAACTGCCATCAATGCAACTTATACTCCACCTAAGTTGATGAACTTACTGATGAAGATATTGATGAAAATTTGCTGAGACCCCTTCAACAGTATAGCAGGTACATCTGAGATTCACTTGCACACTGAAAAAGCCATTGATATTCAAAAATCCAGTTCTAAAGAATTGCAGAAAGTGAATAGATGAACATCTGATTTTACATTTGATGAGAAAACAAATTTTACAGTTGCGAGATGGAATGTTAATGCTGTGATGACAGATGCCAGTAACCACAATAGCATATTTCCATTATCTAATACAAAAAGATATAGCCGAAAATAAAGATAAGACACCATTATTGCTCAGCCGCTCAGAAAAAATTAGACAATTTTCCTTCACCACCAATGGCAAACAGGGTCATCTGTCAAAAAACAGTTTGCCAGAAGATCTTCATTATGATCAAATAAGGCATGTTAGTTCAGAGTATAGGGAAAAAGCTAGATGAAAATGTAAGCAATGCAAAACCATAAAACATTTTTGTGTATAAAATGTAAAGTACACCTACATTCAAAATGTTTTTAAGAATTTAAAGAAAATAAATAATTTTGTGTAAACAAAAAAAAAATTAAAATAGTTTATTTGTAACTGTATTACTTTCAGTTTAATAAATTGTTATTATATTCTTCAGACAATGACATATTTTGCATACTTTTTGCAAAAGATGTGTAAATGAACGATTTTATTCCTGAGCAATAATTGATATTTTTTTTGATATGACAATATTTCCACTTCAAATGCTTAAAAAAAGAATAAAATAAAAGGTTTATTTTAAAAAAATGAGTATATTTATGCCTGACAGTTAATGGGTTAAAGTTAATTTAGCTTTCCCTAAACACATTTTTTAAACTAAAGTCACTCATGTTTGTTTACAGAAACACTTCCAGAAAGAAGTCTTTGTTGAAGAATCTTTCAATTTCTTTGCAGGTCGTATCACATTTATGATAGACCCTGAATGTCACTGCTTCAAAGGTGTATCCAAAAAGTAAATAGTTTTTTTAATAAAAAATATAACTCAACAAAATAATTTTATTACTACACATAAGAGCATAACTTAAGCTACTTTTCTACATAATTTTCACCATCATTAAAGTACTTTTCACATCTTACAATCAGCTTCTTCATTCCTTCCTCAACAACAAAGCTTGCTAGAGAAGATAACCAGTTTTGTACAGCATTTTTATCATAATAAATTTAAGCAATTATAACCTCACCTCTTGGAAAAGGAGGCAACCAACAAAACCTATCCCTTACCACAGAAGATGGAGCACATGACTTTTGGTGTTGAAATGGTGGTTCTGAACTTCCAGTTTTTTTTTATGTTGTGCGTCGCCATTCCATAGACTGCTATTTGGATTGTGTGGTGATCATAACAAAGAAATTGTAAACTGTCTATTTTCTTTCATTTTTTCAACCACAAATCATTATTCATGAGGGAAGAGAATAGTAACCAAGCACTGGATTTAATCCTGAAATGACTGAGATCTGTACTTAGTTTATATAGATATTATAAATGGCAATAATTCAGCAGCTTACTGAAAATGCTGCTATAATAAAAACACCATGGACTTTATAAAAAGTAATAAAGCACCACATCAATTTATATAAAGTAAAATTAATGTTCAAATGAGTAAATAAACTCACAATTTCTAAGCACAGCATTTTTTGTTTAAGAAAAAAAAATGTCTTTCCCAGATTTTTGAAAAACAGTATAGATTTAAAGGCTGACAGAACAATAAAATATTTTGTGTTAGGAAGATGTATCCCCTCACTGCAACAAAGTGGAACAACAAATTTGCAACCATTAGGATATTTCATAAATTATTTTATAAAAAAGGGTATTTTACCCAATGTGCTAAAAATAAACAGTGTATAATCATTCCTTAAGAAAAGCATGAACAAGCAGGATTAAATAATTATCAGACTACATTGCACAGTATAATCATGACCAAAACCAATTCTTGAATATTTAAAACAAACTTGTTTTACCTGATCAGCGCAGCTTTGGGTTTAACTATTTTTTAATACTGGTTACAACTTATTTTACTCTTATTATCCTTTCCAAAACATATGCTAAGAATAAAATGTTTATCTTTTCTTGAATTTGACCACCTATTTATTTCTGTTACCAGATCTTAACAGTTAAAAAAAAATACACAAAGCTAGGTGTTTGTAAAAATCCATTCATTTATGGTTTTTGTTCATATTTGTTTTTTTCACGTGTAATGAACTAGAAAAAAGTAATAGAATATCCTGTTATATCACTTAGAAATGTTAGCATAAAATTAACAATGAGGGCATAATATGTAATTGTCTTAATTACTTTTTATCTATTTATTCACTCACATTTATAAATCAAAACAGATATTAGATTTAAATGATCAATTTATTATGAGTGTACAGAAAGTGAAAAAAGTATACAAGCAACTGATATTGTGTATTTTGAACAAAAGTAGAATCAACTACAAAAAGAAGGAAAAGCTGACGGTTAGTTTTAGTCACACAGATCTGGAATATGTACCAAATATACCTTATACCTTGTTTAAAAAAAGTAAGCCTAGTAAGGCATACTTTTAGGTTCTTTTCATGAAAAAAGGGGTAAAAAAAAGGAGCAGTCTAAAAGCCAAGACAACCACCTACATCTCAACACAGCCTTATTATTTCAATTGGAAATAAGAATCCTTATCTTTCACTTTCAACAAACTCAAAGATGATATTTGTATAACATCACTGACATGAGATAAAAAACTACCTAATATGAAGGAATGTCTAAAGATTAATAATTTGTGATAAAACATGAAAACTTTTATCTTCAATAAATGTTTGGTACAAAAAGCAAAGAATTTAACAACTATTTTTAAGAGAATACAGAAATATTTTTTAGAAAAAAAAAGAATAGTTTTACAATAATTTTTTAATAAAAACAATGGGGTAGTTATAATACGAGTTGTGGTGACTTTCATTGATCACGAAAATATCTAATATTCATTGAAAAATCCGTGAAGTAATGTACTTATTAGCCACCCGCTGACGTGAAAACACTTTTATTTTAAATCGAATACTAACTCTTATTTTTAATTTAATTACCACTAAAATATATCACTTGGGAATCTCAGATTTGTAACATGAATATCTAAAAATACAAAAACCTAACTTTTTTAACACAGTAATGTATATAATCCACAGAATTCTAAAACGGTAGCATGAAAATACTAACTTGCATCCGTTACAAATATTTCGCTTCCTAGGAGGATCAACTGGTAAACTAACAAGACCTTCCCACTCAGAATCCATTTCATTCATTCCTAACATAACAGCAGAAATAACAACCTACTTTTTTTTTTACAGCTAATAAAATTCTAGGTTAGTTTCATTTTATCATATGTCCCAAGGTCAAAGCCAAGCAATATTGTCACTAAATATTTTCGTTGTAAGTGGGAAGAAAATAATTTCTCATTTAATACGCCTGAAGTTTCTAGAAAACATTTTCTACTGGAAGCTTCATGAGAAAATTTCTAATTAAAAGGGTCATTGGAACAATGTCGTTGCAAATATTATTTTTATTATAGTACCGTGTCGTTACCGTTGACGAATTACAAAAAACAGTTGGTAGTATTTTAATTTTATATCATCTGTATTAACACTGGAGTATGTTAGTTGACGAATGTGTGTAGTCGCCGGTGTGATAATGTTTTGGATCGAATTTCAGATCCATTTAAAAAGCTGAATAATTTTATTGATGTCGTAGTTATTTGAAAATAAACGTTTGCTCATATTTGAAAGTTGTTAGTGTTTAACAAGTATTTTCGGTAAATTTGTATTGTTTTTTTTTACCGATAAGTAGTCCATAATCTAATATTAATTAAAAATGTTATTACTTTATTTTAGTCTTTCTCTAACCCGTTGAATTAAGTTTACAAATTCAGTGTTATTTCCAGCGATATCTGGTGTAATTTAACTTTAAGTTTTCTTTTAATAAATCTAGGATTATCATTAGTTTAGGTTTACAGGAACATGTAGTTTGGTTAGCCCCGAGTATAGATTATTTAATTGCGACAAAATCTCCCCAGACATTTGCCAAAAAATTAGACTATAAAAAATGTATGCCATCAATAAAGTTCCTCCCCATGTTATCAGCATTTAATCTTCATTATTAGTAAATTAATTACACCTCTTACTTTTTCACAGTTTGACTGTTTGGAATGAAGTCAACCCCTTCCATCAGTAAACAAATAATAATCATAATATTACCATCAGTTACGTTTTTTATTACTGCTCTTAATATCTTCATATTTTGATTGTCACCAGTAAGTTAAGATACCCTACTTAACTTTTGTGATATTGTTTTAGTTCTGTTTTTATATTATATTGTGTAACTGTTTATTGCATAAAAATTGTATACTCCAGAACTTCTTATAAAAATGTTCCTATTGATATTATTTATTATTTGATTATGCTTGTGAATAATAAAAGAAAGACTAAACTGAAAATTGTTAGATAAAGTGTAATTGCAAAAATTAACAATAAATACAGTAGGGTATTTAAAATAAGTGTTTAAAATTAAGTGTTATCACTGTTATATTATTGGGATTTCTTCAAAACCAACTTGTAATAATCATGCCATTATGGTGCACTACTGTTTATTTTTGTACTCATACATTAGATGACATTAAAGACTGCCAAATACATCCATTTGCTGATGATGTTCTGTTGTTCCAGATTCCAAAAATGTAGAAAATGTATTTCAGAAAATGAATAAAAATTTAAATATTTAGCACTTCTGAAAAAAATTTTCATTAATTTATATTCAATAAATTGAAAATAAGTTGCAATAAAAGAAAATTTGTCAATAATCTTGGTATATGATGTTTTCACCTCAAAAAGTGTTTATTGTAGTTTTTCACTTTTAAAGATTTTAAAATAAAAAAATACATATTCCTGTAGCGGAAAGGGTAATGTTTTGAATTTGTACTTTTATGTTTACATTTTTTCTTTTTTTGTATAATCCATATTGAATTTTATTATTTGTTCTTAGATATACTTCATTAAAATTTGTGTTGACTTATTTCTGTTATTGGTTGATAGATTATAATGAAATGTTAACGTGATTTTAAATTACAAAAATGAAATTAAAGAGTTTCTGAACTTCGTACAATATCAGCAAGCATAACCTAATGCTTGTTTCACTTTCTAACCTTGTCTAATTAACCTTTTGATGCTATATATGAGTTATTTCCATTACATTAAAGTATATATAAAATATATAGTTATTTAAATACTAATATATGTGTCGCAATTGACTTTTATTTCTTTCTCATACGTTAGGAAAAAGTAAAAAAATGCTTTTTTATTATTACAACATTAAGAAAGTAAAATTTAAAAACTTGGGTAGAGTGTAACATTTTTCTTGTTTATTGATAACATGATTACCATAATAACATATGCCAAGATTATTGACTTGAATGCACATCATCTTTCTAAATAATTATCAAAAATTTATGATCTGTGGCTACAAAAAGTACAAAGGTACAATAAAATATTTAGATTTAAATATAAAAATGGAAGTTAATGTAATTGAAGAAGTACAACATATTAAATACTTAGGTGTACTGATTGACAGTCAATTTTTTATGAATATATATTGTCACCTTATAAATACAAGGTTTTATGTAAAAAAATTGTGGTTTTTAGTTATTAGTAGTACAAGATTATTTAATGTCAACTTGATTTCTATAATTTCCATTACCATTGTCATGGGAATCAAGCCACCCATACATTCAGTATACGTCTGTTTTACATATATATATATATATTTTTTTTTTTTCAGTTAAAATACTTATTGGAAAGTTAATTTATAAGAAATATGGGTAGAAGAAAGAGTAAAAGGAAGCCACCACCAAAGAGAAAAGCTATTGAACCATTAGACATACATTTTAATTGTCCTTTCTGTAATCATGAAAAGTCTTGTGATGTCAAAATGTAAGTAAAAAATTCAGGTTGAATAATTTATATATAACTGATAATAATAATATGTATCTAATAATAATAATTATATACTATAATAATGATAATAATAATTTATATATAACTGATAATAATAATATGTATGTAATCATGGGTAAAAGACTAATTGTAATAGGAAAATATCCTAATTGTAGTATGGAACATTTGAGTTGTTCAGATACTTATCAGTTGATGTTTTTGATTTTCATCTATTGTAAAGAAGAGGAGTTAATAGAAGAAAAAGAATTTACTGTTTCATTAATTAATATTTTACTGAGAAAATTGTAAGTAGGGAACTGCAGGTTATGTATATTACTAGGTGTGGAAAAATGAAAAGAATGTATGATTGTGAACATCTGGAAGAAACAGAAAATTTTAGTTTAAATTAATTGAATGACAAGTTTTGATGATGTAAGAAGTTAGTTGCTGTTATGAATTTAATGTGTATAAATTAATGTTGTTAGTAATTTATTAGTTGAGTCTTCGAGTGAAAATTTTTACTTTTGTCTAAAAGGAATAAGTATTTTTATAAACGTATTGTTATAAAATAGATGTTATAAGTTGTAAAATGTTGGTTGTATCTATAAATTTTTTTTTCTTGTAAGTATGAAACAGTTTAAAGGAAGTATAGAATGTGATCAACCTAATGAGGCAGGTCATTTGTAATAGAAAGTTGATACAATGTATAATTTATACTTGTCAGCATAAAATGAACAATTTGCTTGCTTATACATTTTCTTTGATATTTCTATTAAAGGAATAATAAATGTACAGTTTAGAATTACCCACTTCCTTCACATTTTATGTTGGTATACCTATTTCCAGTTTGATTTAACTTTAATAGCTCTTGTAGTGATGCAAAATTCCTTTGAGAACTGATCCTGTTAAATAAAGTCTAATTCTTTACTAAAACTTGTAAGACTAATTGTAAAGGTAAATAACCATAAAATAAGTATTTTATATTTTATTATAAACCTAAGTATGGAAATGAATGACTCTTACTATTTGTAAAATATTCATAAATTTTTTAATTTAATTGTGGAAAAGTTATTATATGCCTACAAGCACGCATGATGATGATGAGGTAGAGTGTATATACGAAGAAATTGACGAAGCATTTAAACACATAAAAGAAGATGAAAATTTAATAATAGTTGGAGATTGGAATGTAAGTATTGGAAAAGGCAAGGAAGGAAATATAGCGGGTGAATACGGGCTAGGCAGAAGGAATGAAAGAGGGGACTGACTTTTAGAATTTTGTACGAAGTATAATTTGGTAATTGCCAACACCCAGTTTAAAAATCATAATAGAAAAATATACACATGGAAAAAGCCAGGTGTTACTGCAAGGTATCAGATAGATTATATTACGGTTAAGCAAAGATTTAGAAATTAACTTGTTGGCTGCAAAACTTACCCTGGAGCAGACATTGATAGCAACCATAAGTTAGTGTTAATGAAATGTAGTTTGGGTTTTAAAAACCTGAAGAAAGGTGTCAGATGAATCGGTGGAATTTAGAGAAGCCTGAGAAAGAGGAGGTAAAGGAGATTTTTGAAGAGGATATCGCAAGAGGTCTGTGTAAAAAAGATAAGGTAGAAAATATAAAAGAAGAATGGGACAATGTTAAAAAGGAGATTCTTAAATCAGCAGAAGCGAACTTAGGCAGAACAAAGAGAACTGGTAGAAAACCTTGAATTTCAGACAATATATTGCAGCTGATGGATGAACATTGAAAATAGAAGAATGCTAGTGATGAAGAAAGTTAAAGGAACTAGTGACAATTAAGAAATAATATAAACAGGAAGCGCAAACTAGCGAAAGAAGAATGGATTAAAGAAAAGTGGAAAGAGAAATGAACATTGGTAAAATAGACGGAGCATACAGGAAAGTTAAGGAAAATTTTGGGATACATAAATTAAAATCCAATCATTCAAATCCAATTATTTGTTTAATGTGTTAAACAAAGATGATACACCAATATATAATACGAATAGGTGAATGGAATATATTGAAGAGTTAAACGGAGGAAATGAATTAGAAAATGGTGTTATAGAGGAAGACGAGGATAAAAGGTCAGAAGCAATGCTGAAATCTGAATTTAAGACAGCATTAAAAGATTTGAATTGCAGAAAGGCTCCTGGAATAGACGGAATACCTGCAGAATTACTGTGCAGTGCAGGTCAGGAAGCGATTGATAGATTATACAAACTGGTGTGTAATATTTATGAAAAAGGGGAAGCCCCGTCAGACTTTAAAGAAAGTGTTATAGTCATGATACCAAAGAAAGCAGGAGCAGATAAATGTGAAGGATACAGAACAATTAGTTTAACTAGTCATGCATCAAAAATCTTAACTAGAATTCTATACAGAAGAATTGAGAGGAGAGTGGAAGAAGTGTTAGGAGAAGACCAATTTGGTTTCAGGAAAAGTATAGATACAAGGGAAGCAGTTTTAGGCCTCAGATTAATAGTAGAAGGAAGATTAAAGAAAAATAAACCAACATACTTGGCATTTATAGACCTAGCAAAAACATTCGATAACATAGACTGGATAAAATGTTCAGCATTTAAAAAAAATTAGGGTTCAAATACAGAGATAGAAGAAAATTGCTAATATTTACAGGAACCAAACAGCAACAGTAATAATTGAAGAACATAAGAAAGAAGCCATAATAAGAAAGGGACTCCGACAAGGATGTTCCCTATCTTTGTTACTTTTTAATCTTTACTTGGAACTAAAAAATTTAGATTCGGAATAACAGTACAAGGTGAAAAGTTAAAGATGCTACAATTTGCTGATGATATAGTAATTCTAGCTGAGAGTAAAAAGGATTTAGAAGAAACAATGAATGGCATGGATGAAGTCCTACGCAAGAACTACCGCATGAAAATAAGCAAGAACAAAACGAAATTAATGAAATGTAGAAGTAATAATGAAGATGGACCACTGAATGTAAAAATAGGAAGAGAATAGATTATGAAGGTAGAAGAATTTTGTTATTTGGGAAGTAGAATTACTAAAGATGGACGAAGCAGGAACGATATAAAATGCCAGATCGCACAGGCAAAGCGAGCCTTCAGTCAGAAAATATAATTTGTTTACATCAAAAATTAATTTAAACATCAGGAAAAGATTTTTGAAAGTATATGTTTGGGGCGTAGCTGTATATGAAAGTGAAACTTGGATGATTGGAGTACCTGAGAAGAAAAGATTAGAACCTGTTAATTGTTTTTGCCAATTGCTAAATATCGTTCATGAATTTAGCGTACTAACAACAAAAACTTTTACAATGAAAAGCTTAAAAATCCTGAACATTTTTTAGCTGTTTCTTGAGTTGTGATTTTTTAACACAGATCTTACCCCAATGTTTTCCTTTTTACTTCCTTGTACGAAGTAAAGGAAGTATTGTTATCGTGAAAATTTTGGTTTTGAGATTTCAACGGAAATATTCATTTTGACCATCCCTGAATCCATTTTGAGTAGTTTCAGCATTATATATGTGCATATGTATCTCACATAACTCAAAAACAATTAGCGATAGGATATTGAAATTTTGAATTTAAGTCTTGTAACATCTAGTTGTGCACTTCCCCTTTTGGATTGCAATCAACTGGATCAAAAGTGCCCAAAATCCAAAAAAATGTGAATTTTGGACTTCTTCTTAACTGCAGTAATCAACCTTCATTGAGAGCTTTTCAATGATATATCATAAATGCTACTTATTTTCATTGTTTCCAGAATTATAGCCAAATAAAAGTTAATTAATGAAATATTTTTTTCTTACAAGAGGAACACACATCGTTCAAATCACGTCACCTTTTTTTCTTAACTTTTTTTAAAAATTTAAATGTATTGATTTATTAATAATTTTTAATTTTTAACCTCTGATTGCAAAAAAGTTTTACAGTAAATAATAATTCAATAGTAACAATAAAAAAAAAATGAAAAAATATCAGAAGTTATTAATGAAATAAAATTTTATGTACTTTTCATTTAAAAAAATGTGTGTATATGTAGTTTAATAGGCGTACAAGGAAGTGATATGGTGCCCACAACAGATTTTTTATCCCCAAAACACAAGTGTAATTTTAGATACATTGTTCATATCAAGAAGTATCAATTGTTTAAATAAATTAATGGTTAATAAATAAATTAATAAGTATGAATCGATTGTGCACTGTACAGAGCCGCCTGGTGCACCACTATTGGTCTGCTCTGCGCTAATAGCAGCTAAAATAAAATGTGAACACATATGAGGGCGGTTTGGAAAGGTTGCGGGGCCTTATACAGAGATACTGCTAGTAAGTCCAAATGGCAATATGTAGTTAATGTAATATCCGTTAGATGGCATACTAAATCCACCAAGTTGGTTTAGTGGTGAATGCATCTTCACAAATCAGCTGATTTCAAAGTCGAGAATTCTAAGGTTCCAATCCCAGTAAAGGCAGTTACATTTATACGGATTTAAATACTAGATCATGGATACCGGTATTCTTTGGTGGGTGGGTTTCAATTTACCACACATCTCAGAAATGGTTGACCTGAGACTGTACACGACTACACTTCATTTACATTCATACATATAATTCTCATTCATCCTCTGAAGTAATACCTGACAGTGCTTCCGGAGGCTAAACAGAAAAAAAAAGGAAAAAAAAAGTTGGCATACTAAACAGTTTCCAACATGTCTTCCCAGTTATTTAATTGTTGTGGTTAAGAGGTAATAGGTAAGTGTTGTTGTATTGTACAAATGGATAAAAACAAAATTCAAGCAGTAATAAAATATTTGGTTGTGAAAGGTACCCAATGATATAAAAAAGTAGTTAGACTCAACATTAAATGAATCTTCTTCTCCATTGTTTTCAACTGTAAAAACATGAGCAGCTGAATTCAAATGCAGTCAAACCTCCATCTTTGATAATAAATGTTCAGGATGCCCAGCAACCGCCACGACTGATGAAAACATCACAAAAATTCACAATGTGGTATTAAAAGATCAATGATTGAAGATACGTGAGCTTGCAGAGATTGCAAAAATATCAGTAGACTGTATATGAGCATTTGGGTTTGAGAAAGCTGTTAATGCAATGGATGCCGCATTTGTTAATTGTTGACCAGAAACACGTTTGAATGAAAATTTCTCAGCAGTGTTTGGACATGTTCAACCGTAATTCAACTGAATTTTTGCAACGTTTGATTACTGCTGATGAAACGTGGATTCATCGCAATAATGAATCCATTGCAATAATGAATAATGAAGGGCTGCAATAGCCCTCAGATGAGCAACAGTCCAAACAGTGGGTTGAAACTGGTGGAAGTACTCCAAAAACTGCAAATAGTGTTCGATCAGCAGGAAAAGTCATGGCCACTGTTTTTTGGGATGTTCGTGGTGTGGTGCTCATAGACTATCTGGCAAAAGGAAAAACAATCTTCGGAGAATATTACGCACCATTGTTGAAGCAATTGAAGGAAGCCATTAAGACCAAACGTCCATATTTGGGCAAAAAAAGTGCTTTTTCATCATGACAGTGCACCTTCACACACGTCTTCTGTTGTTGCTGCTAAAATTTGCAAATTGCTTTTATACGCATCATATTCTTCAGATTTACCACCGAATGATTACTTCCTGTTCTTGAATTTGAAGAAGTGGCTTGGTGAGTGAAGATTTGTATCAAATGATGAAGTCAAAGCTGAGACAGACACCTGTTTTGCAGAGCTTGAGAAATCGTATTTTACTGAAGGAAACAAAAAGCTGGAAAAGCAATGGACTAAGTGTATTACTTTAAAAGGTGACTGTGTTGACAAATAAAAAAAATTAGTTAAGAAATTTTCTGTTTTCTTTCTTAGGCCACAAACTTTCTGAACCACCTTCTTACAACAAACAAACCCACCCACATCCTTTTTCATTGGAAAGATATAAACATTACTGTTGATAAAATTACGTAAAATGCAGGTTGTTAAAATGGATTTTTTTTGTTAAATTCATCTATTGTCAGTGCAAAATCTCTGAAATAAAATTCAAAAGGTATTTTTGACTAAATCCATGGTATGAGAAAATCTATAATTAAAATGTCTCTTTGAATCATCATCTTGAGACTAAAGTTTAGGATATGGTCTTAGTAAGTATATAATTTTTTCAAATAGGATTACATCTCATCATCTATTATTGTGAAAGGCACTGTCTTCTGTGTACCAGGTGATGGTTTATCTTCAGGTATATTCAGTTTTTTATTGTACAAATATTTTGTTTATGTAGAATTAGCAAATATTCCTCCATCATCACCATAAATTCCTACATCTACTGCAATAAAGTGATAATGAGCAACTATCACTGCCATAAAATCTTTGCAAAACCTCTTTATAATTTAAAATAAAGACCTGCTATTTGCAAGGACCTCTTTGAACATGTTTGCCATTAATGGCAGGTAGTATTATAGCTGTCACTAGCAGTATTAATCCATTTTTCATAAGTAGGAAAATTAACTGTTTGGTCATCATTATTGTAATAATAGCATCACATACTAAACACCTAATCAAACAATACATGAACAAAGAGAGAACATTATTTGCTAAATGCTCTGTTGGTATATAGTTAATGCAGTAGTTGCATACAATATAAGCCAGATATGTTTAGTGCATGATAATAAAATCCTTTCTTCATCTGGATGAACAAAAATTATATGAGCTGGATAAATTTATAACATCATAAAATAAACAGACTTTCAGAAATAAAATAAGACAAACTTGAAATTAATTGAATGTCATGGATCAGAGAGGTATCCTTAGGCTTTAGGAAACATAGCTGTTGCTTTTACCAAGTTTTATTTATGATATTTGTTCATTTTAGGTGCACTGACTTTGATATGAGAGATTTTTTATACCAATTTTCTTTTTATGACAAATTTTAAGATTATCCATTTTTTATGAATGGTTGTAATGGAAACATTGCTTCCATAAACACTTACATTATATATAACATTTAAACTAACAGAAAAATTTTAATTTTTTATCAAATATCCTTTGAAAAACATTCTTTTCCTGTAACATCAAATCCAACTTCTGTAAATTCTCATGTGAAAATTCCTATTGTATAATATGATTTGCGTGCAGCAATTCTTTAAATGTAATGAATATATATTTGGTGTGGTTATATAAGAGTTGATTAAAGTATTGAGTAGTCTTTATAATGTACATTCATATCATTTAATGAGTACTTTTTTTTATTACAACTGCATTTATTTGACAATTTATCATTTGTAGGTGTTATACGCTCTTGATAACAATGAAAAATATAGAAAAAATTAAAGATTTCATGATCTAAGTATCAGAAAAAGGCACCTACGAATTTAAAATGTTTACAAAAGAAGATCTTAGGAAGATGACCTAATTCTATTAAGTTAAACTAAATGAAAATTGTTTTTTTTTTTAATTTTTAGGAAGAAACAATTTAAAACCCAAAACAATATATGTGCATAATGTCAATGAATTCTTGTTTGATGTTGTATAATGTAATGTGTATTTCTCAGTATATGTACTGCAGTTATAGTATGTGTTTTGACATGTACTATGACATAATTTTCAATTGTATGTATAATAGAATAAAATAACAATGCATAAACAGTATTTATTTAATTTATTAACAGCTTTATTTAATTATTATTTCTGGTTTAAAAACTTTTTCTTGCTAAGTGTGCTTTTGTTAATGTTTTTTTAAGTAATTTTAAGCATTTTTGTAAAATGCTTTGTATGAAATTACATATTAAATGTAATATAGTTTGTTTTAATTTATCTTATTTTATTTTTAATAGATGTCATATTTTTTTTATGTATAATTTTAATATTTCATTTTTATGTTTAATATGTAATTTTTCACGTAGTATTTTACAAAAAATAATCTACAACTGAAGATACGGGTTACCACAAAAGTACTTTTGTAGAAATCATATGAAAAAATATGGTGAGTGTAATTTTATTTAATTTCTGTACTTGGGTGGATCACATTGAATCATACATATTTGAATTATTAGTACAGTGGTGATATGGGTTTTGAAAGGATTGATTTTAGAAAAATAAAAATATATATATATTTATATTATTGTATGATAATATTATTTGTACCACCACAGTTCTAAAAAGTAAGAACACTTACTTATTTGTCTGAAGTGCTTTCAGAGCATCACTTCCATCGTAGTCTCATTATAAAGTATGCACAATTAAAATATGACAAGAATATTACTTTTTAAATTATGTAGTCAAAAAATAACAAGGTATTAAAAATCTCAACACTGTTGTCATATTTAAAAACGTCCTATATCCACCATGGTACAGTATTCAGATATATATAGATTCTACCATTTACATGTATATATATATATATTGTAAGATTCATTAGTTTTATGATTTTTTTTAATCCAAAATAATTTTAAAAAGTCTAAAATATATTTCATATAAATTTTCAGGGATAAAAGTCGTAACTCTGCAAGAATAACTTGCAGAGTATGTCTTGAAGATTTTCAGACTACAATAAACTTTTTATCAGAACCTATTGATGTATATAATGACTGGATAGATGCATGTGAAAATGCAAACTGATTATTAAACTGTTATTTATCACCAGTTGCAGTGTAACTGAAACACATATGGAGGTAATTGTTGTTGAATTTAAAAAATATTTTCAAAATGTAATCTAATAATGAATTATTACTGATAAACAATATTATTGATTTTTTATATTACAGGATTTGATTCAGTTCCAGTAATGTTGTATAGGTATTTTCCTTTGATTGTTAGAGCTTATTTAATGCTAATATTATTAAACTGGTTGGCCTGACTGCAAAATTAATCACCAAATTATAATTGAAGCAAATGATGTAACTCAAGCATACTTTTTTTCATGCCAAAAAATGAATTATTCTGATCATTGTTACAAGAATACATACGCCTGTTTTGTATGGAAATTTTAATTTATTCTGATATGCATTAATCTTTCCATTCCATTAATGTTACTATGAGATCTGACAAGCATTTTTATAAACTTTGCTATTCCTCAGTAGATATTCATATGAAATTATCTTATAGAAATCAATGAGGATTTTTAACAGACTTCAAGAAAGGAGGAGGTTATCAATTCAACTATTTTTTTTTAATGCATGTTATGCAATATTTCCAATGTTAGTAAACCAATTTTGATAATTTATTTTTAATTGAAAAAGTATACTTTCAGAATGGTCCCGTGTAAATTTAACCAAATCTGATGATAATCTTAGGAAAGATACCCAAAAAACCAATTTTTTAATGGTTGTTATGCAATATCTGCGACATTAGTAAACCAATTTTGATAAAGAAAATTTTAGTCAAAATATACTTTTGGAATGGTCCCATATTAATCTTAATCTAATCTGATGGTAATCTTAGAAAAAATACCAAAAAAACCAAATGGCTGACACCGTCAGCCATTGACCGCTCACACCAGTATCCTCTGTTCCCTGTATGACTAGGATATGAATAACAGAATATTACACTAAAAATTGTGAAATAAAATAATTTTTATAAAAAATAAAAATAAAAACCGACTTCAAATAATAGTACAAAAAAGATACAAATAATTATATTTTTATTTATTAACTGAAGTAAAAGTATTTACAACAAATAGCTATTTTTAAAGTCTGGACCAGTCTTGAACACTTGATCCTGATGAACCATTTTTATTTAAAAACTGAACTCTTGAATTTCTCATTCAGCTGGATTTTGTGATTTCATTTTTATAAAGTTTAGACATTCATAAAAACAAAATCGGTATTTTACTTATATTCATAAAACTTGACTCGGACCGAGCTAATCCAATAGGGAAACGAATTGATTTTGGATTGTCAGTGGGAGATCTTCTGTGTAAGCACTTAGCACAATATTTTTTACTTTGTGAATGGCCCTCATAACAATATTTATCACCATATGTTATTTAAATTTGGCCTTTTGTACTGCTTAAAAATGTATTAGTCTCTTCATATATATATAAATTTACTCATGATCTTACAAACTTTGTAATATGTTGAGAAAAATAAAATCTTTTTATTCAGTATGTAAGTTTCAAACATTCAATCGGCTGATGTATTTGATATTGCTTTTGTTATTGTTATTATTAGTATATATTATAAGATAGGACGCTAATGATCGGGGAAATGTATAATCATGCAAACCATAGATATTTTTTTGCTTAGAGTTAAGGATCTGACTACTCTCATTCTCTACCTCAATATCTCAAAAAAAGTTATTTTAATTCGCACCCTAAGACATTAAAATAAAATTATCTGAATATTTAAGATAATATAGATACATATACATAAATACAAAACACATTAGCAGATTATTTCAAACATAACATATATATTCCAGTTTTAAATATATAATTGTGTTAAAGGATTTATTAATTTTTTAGTCTATCACAATTATTAGTTATACTATTGTACTGTTCTAGTTAAATGATTCAAGCTAAATCTTCAGGGTTTTTGTAGTTAGATGAGAATTTAATTTATCAGGTTTGAAATTGTAAATCATAAATCTTTTTTTTTATTCTCTTTAATTAACATACAGTAATATTCAGGTCTAACTCATTTCCTTCATTTATGATGTTTGTGAAATCAGCATTCTTAGCCCAGGAATTTTCATTTGGTTAATACATTTATGGAAATCTTGTACTGTAATAACTTTTAGTTATTTCACATTTCTTTATAACTGTCCTATAGCATATTAGACTCATTAAACATAAGATGACAACTAAAATATGACTCTCAAATCAAAACCTTTTAAGTAGTAATATTTTCAATTTGCAGAATAACTACTAATCACAGGGAGTCATTTCTGGAGTATAAAACGCTTGATTAACCTGATCTCAGAGAGAAGGTTCTATACTGGATACTATTAGTATTAGTTGTAGATCTGGATAGTTGTCGCAACTCCTCGAAGTCAAAACTCATCGCATCATCATTTCAGCTTGTTAATGATCTGTGAGAACATTATTCACATTAAGGTTGATATTTTATCATTTTTGTAATAATTTTATCATTCTTTTATTGGTGTAACCTTCATAGTATTATTAATGAATAGTTGTTAGGTCCAGCTGCAAAATTGTTTTAGATAGGTTTTGCTGAGCTTTTGGTAAAGCTTTTTTCATGTAATAATGTCTTTCGTCATGATCTACAATCGCACACAAAATGGTAATATGATGAAAGCATTTGGCAAGATTTTACACAAATGCCAGACAGTGACTAACATTACTGAAAAGGCTAGAAAAAAATTTTGTATGTCAGCAAGGTTTACTATAGTACTATACTACATCTTGTACCCTTGAAAAAATTAACATGGTTATGTATTGAATATATGTCATGAAGAGATTAGTTGTACCTAGTAAGACTGATCTACTACTTAACATTTGTTAAAATAAAAATTTTAAGATTATAAATATAGTTCATTTTTGAAATAAGATCTATGAAAAGTAAATTTTAAAAAAATACTGCCATTTGTATTTCCTAGAATTTTCTTACTAACCATACAGAAATCCTTCTGATACAAATTTTTTATTTAATTCTTTTAAGGTTCGTCTATATGTAATAATTAGTTTTGGAATTCTCTTTATTTTCAGATATTTTACTGGAGATACCTGATGCAACAAAATATATCCACTACTATAACAAGGATGTAATTGGTTAAGAAGTATTAGTTTTTTTCATTGAAGTTATTAAATTTCATGTTACTTTAATATTATAGGATTTTATATTAAATATCTTATTAGTGTGTTTTTCTTTTTTATTTTGATATTTATATTGTAATGTTATTCTAAGAAAACATGATGTAGTGTCAATTTAATAAAGGCTATTTATTTAATCAAATTCATCTTAATTTATAAACTCTCCTTAAGTCAATCAAGTAACTAAAAGTGTCATTACACTGCCAGTTTAAGGATTGTATTACCTGAGAGAATTTCTGTAGTCTGTCTCATCAGTTCACCATTTGACTGATCTGTCCTACAGCTATGTTTATTTTTTTAAATCTTGCATATAGAGCAATGTCATTACATATGGAAGAATGTACAAGGTGTGATTAAAAGGTATTGGACCTTGGCTCGTAAAAGAAAAATACTTAACCTAATTAGTTCAATGACTTGTTCCTTTCAGAGTAGACCTCTTCTGATATAACACATTTTTCCAGCAATGTTTCCATTGTTGAAAGCCTTTTTTCAAAGTCATTTTTTCTGAGCACCATAAGTTCTTTTGTCGCATTTCTTTTGATCTGATTTCTGTCTTTAAATCTTTCCTTTTAATTTAAAAGAATTTAAGAATTTAAGGAATTTTAAGCTTAGGAATGAGCCATAAAATCAAAATAATTATTAGTACATTTCAGTTTCTCTTGCTCAACTTGCAGATTGTTTTCGTTTTGTTCATGAATGAGAAGTTTTGCAACTAATTTTGCTGCTGTACACTGCATCCAGAGATTTTCCATTAAAATCAATTGCACTGTGCCAAATGAAATTTCTACTTCATCTTCTTCAAGCAGGAAGGATTTTTGATGGTGAAAGGTCTGCCAGAGTGTTCACTTTAATAGACTTGGCCATATTGGAAATGGCAATACCACTCTAATTTGTGTAGCATCTGTAGCTTGATCACCTAAAGTTTGAATCTTCCTTATTGTCTCTACTTACATGTTACCAAGTTTCTGACAAAATTTAATGCAGATTTCCTGTTCAATCTGTTCAGTCATTATGAACAACAATGAAAATGTGGTAAGCACTACTCACACATTTTACTTTCATGACTGCTAAGCAGCAACTAGCTGCAATGTCAGCAAAGCAGTGAATCATACGTAACCAATACAAGTCAAGGTCACATTCCACAACAGTCCTCCTCCCAAACTATAATGGATCTAGTACTTAACATTTGTTAGAAATAAAAATTGTGAGACTATAAATATAGTTCATTTTTTAAATGAGAAATATGAAAAGTCAAAATAAAAAAAAATTACTGTCATTTGTATTTCCAACGAATTTCTTACTAACCTTACAAAAATCCTTTTGATAAAATTTCTTGAACTATTTCTTTGAAGGTTCGTAAAGCTGTTACTAAAATAAAAAACATGGTTGGATGTCTCATACATCTTCACTTCTCATATTCAAAATATCAGGAATATTTCTGCATGGTTTTAAAAAATAACTGTACCTTATTTAGCTTGATTCATCTTTAAATTTGTTTTTTTTATGTTAGGGTGTTACAAAAACTGAAAATGGGATTATATAACAGAACTGTACATATAGACAGTAGAAAGTGATGTAGATGTGCATAGCTAAAAGATAGTATTTTATAAAAACTTTGAAATTTCTGTCCACCATTTTGGGGGTTTCTGTCTTGAATCTAACTTCGTTTTATATAACAAGATAGGTATATGTATATGTTTTTCATATAAAATAACAAGTTAAAGTATATTGAAGCTTTTTTTTTATAAACACTTATGTTTTTGAAATATCAGCAACCAAAAATTTAAAAGTCATTCAAGACATGAAATGTTGGGAAACGTACTGTAGGCCTTTTTATGGTAAAATACTCATATAAAACCTTTTTTCATCATACTTTTAAGAATTACCATGATAAAATCATCCAAGCATTATTAAAACCCAATGTTGATAAAAGGGAATATAAATGTTGTAGCACTTAATCATTAAACAATTATAGTTGAATTCAAGATGAAATTCCATATAATCTGTAAAATAAATAGTGTCTGTAAAATACAGAAATAATGTGTAAAAATATTATTTTTTACTTGTTTTTGTTGTATGTATCGGCATCTGTTTCTGTCATCTAGTCATCTTAGTTTTGTAATTTTTCCAAAACTTTGTGTATTTTTACACATTTATCAAACGCCATTTGCAGTATTGAAAGGAGCTTTTGCATGTAATTAAGAATCTCATGAAGGCTTGAATATTGCTGGCTCAGTTAAGCTTTGTTTTTTTAACTCACTGTGAATGGTAAAAGTGAGTGGTAAACCAGCATACCTCAGTAAGAGTTTTAATATTGAATTAAACTTTCCACAATATACAGTGGATACAGCTAGCTTGTCCACTATCTAACTTAGTCTCTGTACAAAATTTCATAAAAATTTGTTTAAACAGTAAAAATTATTAAGCTTCAAACACGCCAACACACGTACGTATGTATGAACTTTTTATCCCCCACTTTTTTTTTGTTTTTGGGGTCCCTGGGTCATGAAATGTTGAGAAATTAAAAACATTACCCCATTTTTTGACTGATTACTATACTTTCCTTCTTGTATCATAGCTCTAGAGCTATGATGCCAAGAAAGTAGAATAAATATAAAATTAGGTGTATAGTGTATAATAATTATGTAATTAATATGTTTCAGTTTTTGTTATCTTTCTTTTTTTGACACTGATCACTTTAGGACCACATAGAATAGTTAAATTCTGGTTAGCTGTTTAGCTCACCAATACTTCATTCTTTCACTGTGGTGTTACTTCCTTCTTTCTTCTGCCTATTTTTCCTTCCCTCCTGGATCCCTTTAAATTTTTTAGATTTTTCTAAGCATCCTTCTGTCTTTTAAATCCATCATGTTTATATTTGCTACCCTTAGAGCCTCTTTAATTTGCTTGAACCATTTAACATTCATCTTGTCAAAAATTCTCTTTGTAGTCTGTTTTAATCCATTCTTGTCAGGTGTTCATAAAATGCCAGTGTTTGCTTACGCATTGCGTCTGATTCTATCTAACACTTGGTAAAGTATTGAGATGGGTTTTTGGTACCTTGTCCAAAAAAATTAGTAACCCTTCCCTTTGTTCATTATTTATATTACCAATTTCCACCTCACCATACTGTTGCAGAATGGAATTGAGTTATAATTTATGACATTTTTAAATACATGAAATTTCACAAAAATCAGTTGTTAAAAAAAGGAAAAAGTATAAAGCAAATTCTATTTCCTATTCAGTGTAGCTTTTATTATGGAAAAGTTTTTTATTAACTTACTTGTATTTGCAAGCAACTTTATATACAAAAGGCAAATATATTTTTTATTTGGCAAAATAATTGTTAATTGTAACGTCTTTATATTAAAGTAACACATTTGGTTTGGTGGTCAAAATAAAAATGATTTTCTCCCCACAAAAGAAAATAACAAAAACCACTAACAACAAATAGAAATACAATGCAGACAATCTAATAAATAACCAAAACTACCAAGAAGCAACCAAAAATGTTAACAAAAAAGAATTAAATGAAATCAACAAAACTAAAAGATTCAGCGAAACACACTGCTCCAATCCAACCAAGAGCCAAGCACCGATGGTGGAGTAAAGATTGTGACATCGCAGTAGAGAAAAGACACCAAAGTTGGATCAAACACCAATGTGATCAATCAAAGCAGTCTCATTTGCATCTAACAAAACAAAGAAATGAAACCCACAAAACAATAATATACACCAAAAAGACCTACTAAAACAAATCAAAACTGAAAGCGATAAAAATAATACAAGGGAATACTATAGAATGTTTAAAACACGAATACAAAAATATGAACCACCAACTCTAATCCTAAAAGATGAAGATGGTAAACCCTCGCACAATAACAAACAAAACACAGAGATATTAGCTAAATCGTTCAGAAAACTACTAAATTGTGAAGAACCCACAGAACTCTTACAAATTGACACAAACACACTTATCAAATCAAACTAAAACCAAATGAACTCACCTACACTGAAAGAACTAAACCAACCATTAAAAGAAATGAAAAATCACAAAGCAAGCGGGGAAGACCAGGCAGTGGTAAAACTTTGGAAATACTCCTCCAAGGAGACTAAACAGTCACTTCTAGAATATTTTCTAGATAAATATGTTCTTACTAGATTTTTTGGATATTTCCAAAAAATCTAGTAAGAACAATTACCTAAATACTGGACTACTGCACTCATAAACCCACTACACAAGAAAGGGGACAAAACCAACCCCAAAAACTACAGAGGAATTTCACCATTAGATTGCATATATAAAATACTCCCAAGAGTAATACTGAATAAAGTAAAAGATCAACTCGGAAAATGAACTGAGAAAATATCAGGGGGGATTTAGACCGTGGAGAAGCTGTCCTAAGCAAATAATCACTCAAATTAATGATGGATGTACACAAAGTGAAATGACAACTAGTTATATCATTCATAGATTTCAAAAAAGCCTACAATGGTATTCATAGACCTTCAATGCTGAAGATACTAAGAAACCTAGGATTACACCCGAAATTAGTAAAAATGATAGAACTAATGTTAACTGACACATACTCCAAAATAAAATTCAGAGGAGAAATATCAGAACCATTCCTAATCAAATCAGGTTTAAGACAAGGAGAATGGACTATTCCCAGTGCTCTTCAACTGCGTCCTAGAATACGTAATGCGAGAGTGGTACCAAAAAAGACCCACCACACGTAACAATTGAAGCAAGGAAACATGTAAACCATATCAAAGTAAACTGTCTAGGATTTGCAGATGACGTAGCAATTCTAGCCAATAACAACACAGAAGCTAGAATCCGAGTAACTTCATTGGAAGAACTAGCGGGAAAATAGACCTAAGAATATCATATGAAAAGACTAGAATAATGGCCATAAATCCAGGTAAATAACAGACATAATGTCGAGCTAATTGAATGGTTTAAATATTTAGGAGAAAATATCACACATGACCTCAAAAAGAAAATAAACTGGAAAGAAAGATCACAAAAGCTCAATTATGCACAAAATACCACCAAAACAACAATAAATGATGCATCTCAAAAAAAACCAAACTCAGACATTACGAAATTGTAATCAGACCTATAATGTCATATGGAAGCGAAACACTCTTCAAACTAAAATCCAACATTTCCTACTCAGCAGAGATGCAAAGAATAGAAGAATAATTCTAAGACCATGCATAAATAAAAGACCACTTGTTGGGGTAGAATGGAGAGTTATACCAAACCAAGAGGTACATAAAAACGTATAACCAGCTTTAGACTACTTTAAAAAGAAAAGAATCTCCTTCTTTGGACACATAATAAGAACAGAACCAAACAGGCTCATCAGAAAACTGGTTGAGAGATACTGGAAAATGTTCAAAACACTGACCTGGATAATCAAAATTAAACAAGATATGCAAGAACTAGAAATCACAATAGAAGATTTACAAAACAAAACTAACAATATAAAAATACTAAAAGAAGCAAACTCCAGATTTAAAATTAAAGAAAAGAAAACAACAAGGATTTGTTCAGAAGAACTCAAAAAAGCAAGATCTGACAGAATGAAGAAGTATTGGGAAGCAATCATGAAAAAAAATAATAAAAAGAAAAGACAAACCAGAGTTGACTAAGTTGTCCACTGTGACCACAAAATCCTCAACAAAAAAAAAGTAGCACATTTTAAACCTTTAAATGTATATGGGAATTGAATAATTATATTAAATATATTGATATAGGAGGAACCGAGAATGTTAAAAACCTTTTCTTGAATCACTTAAACATATACATTTAATGGTATTGATGTTTGTTGAAAAATGAATAAAATAAAAGAAAGTAAGGATTAATATCAATCCTAGATTTTACAGAATTTTAGGACCTTCCATGCTTTCTTCTTAGTGAGATTTGTTATCAGTGAATTAATGTAAACTTATCGAATTCAATAGACTTGGGTGAGTCCAGTAACTCATTCTTGTGACAATGAAGTTCTAAAGTAGTTATTTACAATGTTTCCAGTTTTAAAAAACTTATTTTCCTTGATGCTACTGTGTCAGGCATAGTTAATATCATGAGAGTTACTGCTAGGTAGGGAAAAATTTTCCATTAATCGATTTGAAACAAAGTATGCTAAAATGTCAATAGGGCTTTTTATTTTCTTCTTTTGGCAGAATAGTCCTTAAAATTCTTGATGTAGTAGGAGATCAACAATATTGGTGTCCACTATCAGTCAAGCCAGTTTGTGGTGGTTAAGTATTTTGCCTTCTCAGAAAATGTTGGTGGAGTTGTACAAAAATCTAACTGTGCCATCAAACTGTTGCATTTGCTCTGTCTTCTATTTAATGATGTGATTACCACCTAGTGTGAATGTAAAAGTAGTCTAATCAAATTACAAACATTTTTTGTTTCTTGCTTGTTTCTTTGATAAAGCAGCAATTAACTTATAGAATTTCAGTTTTTTTTACTAAACTAATTGCAATGTTTTTATCAAAGGCAACCAGATTTTTGTCTTGAAAGGCTTTACAGAGTGTCTTTTATCTCTCCTGATTGGTATCTAAGTTGAGTCATAGCATCTATTTGACTTTCCGATAGGGTTTGATTGAAAGGTTATAAGAGTCAGGCCTGATAAATGATTTATGAGTATCTACCAGCAGTGTGGTGATTCTGCAAAAACGTTATACATACCTTGCACTATCCCAAAGAATAGTACTGTCTTGGTACGTGATAAAGCAGCATCATTAATGGGTAGATTGCACAGAACATGAAAAAAGCTCATGGATTCATGTCTAGAAATTTTTTTTGAATGCCTACAGTTTTTCCTTAAATATGCACTTCCTTATTGTACACTTGTCCTCAGATTTCTATTTTTTCAAGTCTTATTTTAAAAAAGTATCACTTAAGGATTCTTCTGCAATATCATCTGCAGGAAGGAAACCTAAAAAAAATTTCTCTTATCACTGGTTTTTCACCAGATACATATTTTACAACTCTTACAACTAATATCAGTTATACAGATAGCTGATCTCAGAGCTGCAGTCTAAAGTGATAGAAAAATGTGTTGCTTTTGCCCCATATATTAAAAGTTTTTCCTTTAATCTGTGAAGGAATTTTGATTACCTCGTTTTATATGGTTTTACAAAAATTATGTGCACAAGTTTCCTTGGATGTTATTCTCAAGAGACCAGCCATAACAACATCAAATTTTGATATAAACTCATCAATTTTTAGGAAATTCCCATTATTTTGTTGGAATACATTATTACTTGCCCTCTGAAGGTTAGGTTTTGAGATCCAAGAAATTTATTATTGCTGATCAAACATGTAAAAACTTCTCTCCATCATTCATTCTCAATTTTAATAATTTTGTGGTTATTTGGATCAATGATTTTTCTTGTTTGCAGGCGATTATTGACTTCAGTCTTTTAGTTCTAATCAGGTATAAAATGTTTATTTCCCTTTTAACAATGGAGGTTCATGTTTCACATTTTATTTTTTATATTATTGAAAGAAATGAAAAATTGCTCATTTATTTTGTTCTCAAAAATGTAATTTTTTGTTTTTGTTGTTATCTAATCAGTACACTGCAGATGTTTTTGTCCTCAGTATCTAGATATTGAGATCAGACACAAGTCTTGGCTTTAAACTGAAAATAAAAATTCCCAAGCTCAGTATGAAGGCTTACTAGTTATGGAATCTACCTCCATTCTATATAAAATTAGGACTTTTCAAAAACATTGTGAAGGTGATGGATAAAATTGGTGCTCGATTTCATTTGTTAAAAGAAAAATTTACCTGTGTTAGTGATATTAAAATTAAGGAAGAAATCTTTATGGGAACCCAAATAAGAACTTTGATTAGAAACGGTGAATTCAAAGATCTGTTTAGCCATGGTGAAAAGTTAGTGTGAAGGTCTTTTAAAATTATTTTGCAAAACGTTTTAGGAAATCATTAATCCCCAACTACTGTGACACTGTGGGTGAATTATTACAGTCGTACAAGCTATGGGGAGTAATATGTCCCTAAAAATTAGTTTCTTTGATTCACACCTGGAATTTTTTTTGGACAGTCTCTGCGCCATCAGAGACAAGCATGGAGAACGTTTCACCAGCAAATCTCCATCATGGAAAACAGGTACTAGCAACAGTGGATTGTAAGAGTGCTCGCAGATTATTGTTGGATGCTAAAAAGGGATGTTACAGATTCCAAACACATTTCAGGTAAGTTGAATAACTGCCCTGCATACATGTAAATTCTTACATTTCTTTCATAGTTTATAACTGTATCATAAAATAATGGTGGTTTGTGCAGAAAATCTATTTATCTATTTGAATTAGGGGTGAAAAGTTCTATTAGATCCACATATTTTGTTCCCTGTGCCAAAAATTGTTAAATTTTGTTCCTTAGTTTAAAGTTTTGTGAAAATTATTAAAGTGTATTATTTACAGACTATTTATTGTACAAATAATCAATTACTTTTAATACAGTAAATATAATTAGAATGAAAATGTTACAATGATTCATTATTATTTTTATTTAAACCCACTAATACTTGTATACCAACTATTTTTACTATTCTCATTTTTGATCCACAATTTTAAATGAATTAAAATTATTTTTGTATGATACTATTTTCTAAGTTGTTTTAAAGTTTAATTTATAATCTATTTAAAAAAATATAAAAACGAATTATGATTAATTATTAACTAATTTATTCGCGAATTCAATGTATGTATTACATTGCTACTTCTCTAGGGTGTAAGGTATTGTATAGTTTTGTTGAAAGTAGAAGTGTATATTTGTAGAGCTCTTGTACTGGCTTTACTCAGGTGCAAAGTCATTTTTTCAGTGCCCCTGGTACTAAAATCATTAGCAATATGCTTTGATGTATATATTTTTATTATAATGTTTCTCAAAGTTAATTGATACTGTCGTTGATGAGAATATGGATTAGAAAAATTAACTAGAAGGAAAATAAAATTGAAATTTACCTGTAAAAAGTAGTGCTTTATGTGTGAAATTTCTTTGCTGTTTCAGGTTTGTAGTTTATAGAACTTATTTATAAACATTATTTGTAGTTGTCTTATCTGGCACATTATCAGGAGATCTTTTACAGAAGGGAGCAGATCTCTTGATGAATAACTATTTTCTGAATGGGAATACCATATTAATGAGGAACTGCTATTAATTTCCTGAAGTAATTTTACATTTTGTAACACTTAGGGGTCACGAAAGTCTTGAAGTCAAAAGATTCCATGTAAAAAGCTTAGTGTAAGTTGTGTGTATGTTCATGCTTAAATTAAGAATAATAAGGATGTAAAAAGTATTTATTTACAAGAAACTCAATGAATTACTTTAATTGGAATAGACTCAAAGACAAGCCTACAGCAATTTGTAGCGAATTTTTGGTTACATACCTTTTCAACAGATCATGAATAAATAGAAAGGATAAAGAAATGGATGATTTTATTGTCTAATAAATGTTTGAAAGTTGAGGATAATGTTGATAACTGACAAAGGATATTGATAAATTGCACACCTTAAAATTCTTACAAATATACAGTTTATTTAGTTTGGGTATCCTATTATTATTTACAAATAAATTAATTATGAGCCACAAACATTAATTTTGATTCTGTTATGAAATTACAATAGCTAATGAAAAGTAATACAAAGTTAAGAATTGATTACAACAGTACAACAATACAATAAACTTTATACAAGAATCTTTTAGCCCACCGGTGGTGCTCTAGTGGTAAAATTGTTGTCAGAAAACAGTTGTTTAACAGGTGATTTTTGAAGTCAAAGGTTCTGAGGTTCAAATCATTTTAAAAGTTAACACTTTTATATGAATTTGAATATTAAACAGTGGATACCAGTGTACTTTGGTGATTGGAGTTTAATTAACCATACATCTCAGGAATCACAATCACAGGCTTTAATCCATGCAAGACTACATGTCATACATATCATCCTTATTGGGCAATGGTAGGGTTGCTTATTGTTTACTAGTTGAAGAGATTGGAACTTGCACATTAGGAATAATAATAAAATAATTATTTATTTCATCTCTTAACAAAAGTAAACTAGCTTTTAATAATAATAATAATAATGATATCTTGTCCCCTCTTCACAACAAACTTACTGAGCTGCTTCTTAAACTTAACTGCAGAACAGAAGATGGTCACACTTTTATCAGAAAAGGAAATTTGATCGTGACACATTATTTGCCCTTGCTCTCTGACCATCATCTCATACTCATTCCACAGGCTGACCCTCTGCAATATTTATAACCCTGGGCTTAGGGGTTCTGATTTAAAAGCAGCTGATCCATTCCTTGTTCATTCAGGTTAAATAGTTTCAAAACAACATCCATTTCCCGACTATTTTATTTTACAGAATTCTATTGATTTTGAATTTTCTGCTGTATTCTAAAAATTCTTTATTTCTGATGTTTTTTGAGTTTTCTGTTTTTAAATTTATTTGTTATTTAGATTCTTTCTTCATTTTCTCTTTTTCTTATTCTTACATTTTCAATCTCTAGAGGCTTCTAAACTCATCACAATAGAAGATGATACATGATGGGAGAAGGCCAAAAAGAGTTTGGGAAATATTTTATGAAAAATAAAGAAAAAAATAACTAAGAATAAAGAGATGGGATGCAGACCCATAGAAAGAGAATGATGTGAAGTTAAAATTTGAATGAAACATATTCTCAGGAGTAGAGATTATTAGGAAAAGTGGAGTCAGAAGAAATTAAATGGATAAATTTACAAAAGCAATTATTATGGAAGGAGATGTGTCTGAGTAAAAAGGTAAAGTTTGTAGAATACCTTGAGTAATGAAAAATGTAATATAAATTACGTTTATCATACCAAAGAGAGTAGGAGCAGATAGGCATAAGAATGTTGAATGCATAAGATGTTAATAAAAATATTTTCTAATTACTAATTAGAATAATTTATTGGAGAGTAGTAAAATGAGACTAAGAAGGTGTACTAGATTAAGACCAATTCAATTTTAGGAAAAATATAGAAACTTGTTTAGTGATTTTTAGATATCAGTTAAATTATAAGATACAATTAACTAGCAGCTTAATTGCTAATAGAAAACAATCCACTTTTACAGATTTCAGCTGTCAAGTACCTAAATATCTTTTCTTCTCATAGTAGTAACTTTCTGGGTGTAAATAATATTCATTAGTGGAAAAAGTATATAAATTGTATGTTTATTTTTTTAATGACAAAAATAAAAAACTTGGTTTGTTAGAAGGGTTTATTTGTTAAAGCTTTGACAAATATGTGAGCAGTTACTTTAATGAACCCATGCAAAATTCTAAATTTTATAATTAATGCAGATTTTGCAGGAGTTGTAGAAGATTACAGCCAAACCAAGCTGAAAATTTGCCCCCTTTTTTTTTTAAACAAGCAGTACAAAAGGAATGTAAGGAATATAAATTAAAAATATATATATATTGTTTTTTAGAACTGTTAAATTATATTAAGTACGGCACATACATTATTACTCACATGAGTAATTTTTTAAATGAAGATTTTACAGGAAAGTTGTTTTTTGAATGGTCCAAAAGTTCAAACTAACATTACATTTTTGGTGCACACTTCTTCTAATAGCTGCTGGATTCAGTTACAATTTCATTGGTACCTACCAGACCCTCATTAATTATCAATGATTCAACTGAAGCTGGCATAAAGATGCAGTTACTGCATGTTGTAAGTGTAAACACTACATTACAAACAATTTTCAGTATCATTTTTTGAATTAAATTCTATTGATCTCAGAAATGTTGTACCTAGCGCTGGCAAATCGATTATACAGTTGAAATTACACTAACAAATCTTCTAAATGTGTAACTGGAAATAGTAATTTGTAGTTTTCCATTGAGTAGATTTTGGAAAGTATAGATTTTGCATTATTCTCTATGGAACGGTGTGTATGTCCTATAGTGATACAAATGTTAGAACAAAGATTGGACTTAAATTTATTTTTTTACGTTCACCTCAAAAAGAAAGCACTTTAAGGAGTGTTCAAATTTTGTGAGGCCACAGTTCAGCCTGTCTTTTACATGAAATCTAGATAGCCACAAAAAGTAAAGGATGAAATTACTGACAGGATAAGTGTGATAGTTTTTTGAGAGTCACTAGAGCTGAAAAGATCCCTAAATCTAGTTTAACATAAATTGGATTCACCAATTTCTTGTTATTTGTATCTTTTAATTTTTTTTGTTTTCATTCTTTATTTGGCTGTCAGCGAATATGCTTCTTTTAACATATCATTTGGTTTAAATGCATAGAACAAAGTAAATATCATTCATTTTTTTTTGAAAACCAGTAAAATAAATTAATGTTTAAGAAATATAAAGGTAGTTTATTTAACAATATAGTTGTATATGATAATAATTGTACAAATTTTAGGTTATTATTGTATTTTAATTTAATTTAAATATTCATGGTAGCTAACACAATTAGCTATTCTTGTTTCCTAATGTGTACATTACAATCTGTTCAATTAGTGAACAATAAGCAAAGGATGAGATGAGGTTAATATGACATGTAGATGAGATGAAGTCTTATACAGACTCAGGCCGACCATTCCTGAGACACGTAGTTAATTGAACATCAACCACCAAAGTACGTGGGTATCCACTGTCTATATTCAAATCCATATACAAGCAACTAAATTTTACTAGGATTTGAACCTCAGAACCTTCTACTATGAGAATCAGCTGTTAAATAACTGATTTGCGATGATGTGTTAACCACTAGACCAGCCGGGTAGGTTCTCTCTCTTTTTCTGTTTAGCCTATGGAACAGGGCCATCCTAAGATATTCGGCGCCCGTGGGCTACCAAAAATAATGCTCCCCTCTGCATAAGAAAATACATGGGATGGCTAGCGGGAGCGGGGTGAATGGTTGGTTATTTTTGTCATGAAAAGATTTTAAATAAATATAACTAATAACAAAAAAATATAACACCAATAAAAATTGCCACCCCCAAAAGGCTTGCGCCTCGGGGCTGTAGCCCATTCAGTCCTGTGTTTAGGGTTACTCTGCTCCGGAACCACCGTAAGGCATTACTTCAGAAGATGATATGTATGAATGAGAATACTTTATTCTCATTACACTACACTACATTACACTTTGTAGTGTTGTACAGTATCAGGTCGTCCACTCCTGAGAAGTGTGATTAACTGAAACTCAACCACCAAAAGAACATCGGTATCCACGATCTAGTAATCAAATCCGTATAAAAGTACCTACCTTTACTACGATTTGAACCTTAAAACTCTGTACTTCGAAATCAGCTGATTTGCGATGACGAGTTAACCACTAGACCAGCCCGGTAGGCTAGATTAACCAAGCCGACCTCCGTGGCGCGAGTGGTAACGTTTCGGCCTTTCATCCGGAGGTCTCGGGTTCGAATCCCGGTCAGGCATGGCATTTTCACATACGCTACAAATCATTCATTTCATCCTTTTAAGTAATACCTAACGGTGGTCCTGGAGGTGAAGTAAAGGCAGTTAGTTACTTTTATATGAATTTGAATACTATATCGTGCATACTGGTGTTCTTTGTTGGTTGGGTTTCAATTAACCACACATATCAGAAATGATCAACCTGAGACTGTAAAAGACTACACTTCATACACATTATTCTCATTCATTATCTGAAGTAATACCTTACGGTGGTTCCGGAGGCTAAAGAGAAAAAAATTAGTACCTAATTAATTATTAGGTACTAAAAAAATAGTTCTATTTTATTAAAATAAAATTGTTTATTTTATTAGCTATTAAAATAATTATAGAAACTAAAAAAACATATTTAAATAAATTAACTGTTAATAAAATAATATTATTTTATTTGACACCTTTTCATATTCCAGCTGTTTTGTCGCAAAGTTGAAGTTAGTCAATGGTTACTTCTCCTGGGCTCCGGGTTTGTAATGGCGGGTATGGAAGATTATTTCGGTCCGCGTAGGAGATATACAGGCAATACTTTTGATAATTTCAATGGAAGAAACGATGAGACTGTTTATTTTATAGATGATCTGAAATGGGAGGATAAGTATCAAGAAAATTTACCTCATTGGTCGAACAATCCTGAATTGAAGGATTATCGTGTTCCTCCAGCGCCGTTACAACCTAATCGACCTTCAGATAACGACGAAGGTATTGATACCTACGAAGGTACTTATCCCTTATATTGTACTCATCTTTTATAAACTTTTTATTAATTTAATTTTATGGTGTAATCTTAGAGGTACTTAATTTTTAGATGATTGTAAGTTATTCGGTTGTGGGGTTATTTGTATTTGCAAGTGACTCTGTAGCACATATATTTTCTAAAAGTTTTACTGGTAGTGCTATCAGCTTAAAAATGAGTCATAGAAATTTATGCTTTAATTATCAACTCTGAGATTATATTTAGTTACATTTTCCCAATAAGTGTTACTTTTATTGAAAATTACCTCAAGAATTGCCATTTTGTTTATATGCAGTTAAAACAGTTAACCGTACCTCATACAGTTATCCTACTCCCATACATTACTCTTCACAATATTATTTTGAGAAAAACAAAAGTAAGTAAAACCTTTTAAAAAATGAATGACTTTCACTCATCATTTTCATAAATCAAGAATGTGAAAGAAAGTGTAAAGTCTTTTATAAAACGAACTACTTCATTCTCCCTACTTTTCACTTTGCACTTATAAACCTTTCATTCCTACTTTTCAAATTAATATTTCTATTCAGCATGTCTACTATAAGTTACTACATGGTTTTAGTTGAAGTTGAATTCATTTCTTTGTGCTTAATGATGAGATTATTTTCTATGAGCTCATTTACTTTACACACATATTTATTTAAAAATGCACTCATTAGCAAGATCTTATACTCCTAATCCATATCAATACTTTTTTGTTGACTATGTATTTCTTATACTGTCAATTTATTAAAAATTAGAGCTTCCTGCAAGTCAGTACTAGGGCAAAAATATTAGCTTGATTCTTTTAAGCTTTTGCACAGTCATTTTGTAAGGTAAATTTTGTTTTATTTTTGTAAGGGGAAGTTTATTACAAATTCCTACCCACAGAATTATGATGTAATTCAGAATGTACCTTTTTTATTATGTATAATTTAGACAAAGAACATAAGATGTGGGTTATGTAATTAGTCAATATAAAAATTAAGGTCAGGTTTAGAATGTATAAGTTATTTATTTTAACAGGTGTACATTTTATAAATGTTTTAGTATACTGCAGAATGTCGACTTTTTACAGCAGACATAAATAAATCACACTCGAAACTACTCAAATATCTGAACAACTGCATAAAGTAGCAAAACTGCAATAAATAATATCCTTTATTCATCAGATATGGATACCTAATTGATCCTTAATACAACTGAAAGAAAGTTTTCTTATTATTTTATTGTTACAAAATATATATTTTAAAAATCTTTTGCATCTTATTTACGTATTTAACTATAATATATTATTTATAAAATAATTTTAATTTTGAAATTCAGTTCAGGTAATGAATATAAGTCAAAAGTTTGTGAATATAAGTAAGTTATTTTCTGTGTTGAAAATTTTTAATTTTGTTTAACAATGAAACTTAGTGATAGATTGCTTGGTGGATTAACATTAACTTATATTATAGAATTGTTTGATTTGAAATCTTTTTTTTTATTTATTTTTTTACTTTACCTATAATAATAATAGTAAGTGTTCGGCCCAAAGGCAGGCTTTCACATGGCTGTCCTCTATTCTGCTCGATTCTGTGGCCATCGGTTTCATTTTATAGTAACTCTTCGCTTTTTATATTGTCTATCATTTTCATTTGTCTCCGATCTCTTGCTTTCCTCTCCATTACAAATCCTTCCAATGCCGTCACCAACAGGTCAGTCAGTCACGTCTCAGCCAATATCTCAACCAACTTCTTTTTATTATTTCAATAATCATCCTCTCTTATCCTACTCTACGAAGCACCTTCTCATTCCGAACTCTCTCCATCCAGCTGATCTTTTCCATCCTACTCATAACCCACATTTCAAAGACCTCCAGTCTTCTCTCCCTTCCCTTCCTAATAGTCCATGTCTCTACCCCATAAATGGCGACACTCCACACAAAACATTTTGCAAGTTTTTTCCTTAGTCGCAGATCTAGTTTGCTACATAGCACTCTCCTCATTTTGCTGAATGCTTCCTTTGCTCAAGCAATTCGTACTTTAACTTCCTGATCATACTTCATATCTTCCTTAATATTGCACCCCAGGTACTTGCCCAACTTTATTTCCTCCAATCCTAATCGTTGCCCTCTTGGTTGATTTGCTAATTATCATGCTTTTTGTCTTTGTATTTATCTTAATCGCATATTCCTTGCAGGTTTGATTTAGTCTTCTCAACATTTCATTCATCATGTACTCATTCTCTGCCAATACTGCCATGTCATGTCATCAGCGAACCTAATGCACTCTATCCTCCTTCCTCCAATACTTACATCCTTATTACCAGTTAGACTCTTTTCAATTATTGCTTCTATGTAACAGTTGAACAGAATTTGTGACATGCAACATCCCTGCTGCACCCCTCTCCTAAGTCTGCTTTCCTCCAATAACTCATTCCCAATCTGTATTTTTACCTTCTGTGACAAGTACAGATTTCTTATTAATCTTCTTTCTCTCCAAGCGATTCCTTTTTCTTTAAGATTCTCAACAATTTATCCCATTCCACCCTGTCAAATGCCTACTCCAGCTCTATGAAGACTACATATAAATATCTTTGCTTTTCAATATATCTTTCTCCAATCACTCTTATTAACCCTATTGCATCTCTTGCTCCCTTCCCCCTTCTAAACCCAAACTGTTCTTCCCCAATTGATCTCTCTAGTCTTCCATAGTCTCCCATTCAACAATCTTAGTAGTACCTTAGCTGCATGCGATATTAGGCTAGTGGTCCTATATTCCTCACATTTCAGCGTGTTTCTCATCTTTTCGATTGGGACCATAATAGTAGTCACAAAATCTTCCGGCCAATCACCACTCTCATATCAAATTACACAGGCTTGTGATATCCCTAATTTCCCTTTCCCCTAAACCTTTCCATAGCTCAGCCGGTACTTCATCGACTATATGCTTTCCTGTTCTTCATTTCCTTTAAGGCTTTTTCTACCTCTCCCTCCATAATATAACAACCTTTCTCCTCCTCACACACTATCGATTCATCTTCAATTCCTAGGATTTATCTAGTTGTAGTTCTAGGCCTTCCACATATCTAGTTTCCATCTACCTAGAACCTCATTCTTCCCATCAACCACCTCCCCGTTTTCTGTCGTTATTTCCATTATAGTTTTACCTTTTCCCTTTTTAACTACCAGTCCATAACTACTCCATACATCTCTTCAAACTTCCCTACCCTCTCTCCAATTTCTGAATATCTTCACACCTCTCCATCAAACATGTTTTCCGTGCCCTTTCCGTCTCTTCTTAATTCATTATTTAGTTTCCTGTACATCTTCTTACCCTCTTCTGTTCTGACATTCTTCCACTTCTACATCCATTGACTTCTCTCATCTATTTTATACAGCTTCACCTCTGCAACCCATTCTTTCTTTTTCCTCTTAGTCTGCTTTTTACCCCTAGCTCTTCAATGGCATTTATTAGATCCTCCTTCATATATATCCATCTCGTGTTTGGGTCTGTGTCTTCTACCCTTCTCTCTCTATTTACCAAATAATTTTCCTTTAGCCTTTCCCTTTTGTTTCCATATTTCAGTACCTCCCTATTTAACCTCTCTACTCTTTCCTTTGTTCACTCTTTTCATCCTCATCTGTAACTCTCCCACCACAAGATTATGGTCCGAATCTATATCTGCACCTGGATATGCTTTTGTATTTTTTAAAGAATTTCTATACCTGTTTTCTATCATAAAGCAATCTATCTGGTACTTCTCTCCATTTATTCTTGATGTCCATGTATATTGACTTCTCTTGTGGGGGGTGGAATAGTGAATTACCAAAGAGTTCTTACAGAAATCCACCAATCTTGCCCCTTTTGCATTTCTTATACCTAACCCAGTCTCCCACAACATTTCCTTCTGATCCGTCCCCTACCATTGCATTCCAATCTCCCATCACTATAATGCAAGCTCCTCTCCTTTCCCCATCAATCAGTTCCTGTATTTTATTATAGCATTACTCATTCTCTTCATCTTGATGTTGGCTTGTTGGCATATACACTTGTATTATCGCTAGTATCTCAACAAAAATATTCTTTCATTGACATATCTTACTATTTCTACACTGTCACTCAACTGTGGGCTCAGCAAAATTCTCACTCCATATTCACCATCTCTTTCTCCGCCTGAATAAAAGATTTTTTACCCTCTACTCTTTAACTCCCCCCTTCCTTCCACCTCACCACACTCAAACCCAGCACACCCAACCTACTCTTTTCCATTTCTCTTTTTGTTTTCTCTAGCTTTCCTGCTTTAAGTAACGTCAAAACATTCCAAGTTACAATTCTAATTTTATCTGCACGTGACCTCATTCTCCTTCCTGGAGAACCGATTGAGGGGAAGATTTAACTCCGGATTCTTTAACATTGAGGTCCATCATGTGTGTTCCTGGGGAATAGTATAAGGTGATAGTTTCCTGTTGCTTTCCACCTAGGCATATGGTTGCCCAACCATATTAATAGGCCGCCCTAGCATGGGGAACAGATGCCTTTTGCAGCCGCCCCTAACCTGGAAAACAGACGCTGCCTTACCAGTGAGCAATTAGCTTACTTTCAACTTGGTGTCCTTCATGTTTTGGGTGAATAAGATTTGTATCTGCATCACTAAGTTATTTATGTTATGTCAACAGATGTGGTGATGCTGAAATATTTTAAGATTGGTGTTAGTATTTCTACTTTAATTACAGAAAATCTTCTGAGTCACCAATTTAGTTCTTAATTCAATATAGGACACCGATGTAATTTCATATTTGTTTTTAATTGGCAATTGGAGTCTGTGATGTCGATAGATTGAATTTGCTGAAATAAAAGTGTAAATTATACAATACAAAATAAAATTCCAAATGAATTTTTAAGTGACATTAAAATTATCATGTTACAAGTTTGCTTCCAACTGTACTTTGATTATACTTTTCGTACAAGATTTTGTTTCCGTTTTATAATTTAAATTAATTAACAAATCTCAATAGAAAAATAATTGGGAATAAATAATCATCATTCACTAAAGACCTTGTCGATTTAGACGCCACTCTCATCTCCGCTTCTCTCTTCAAGTCATATGAACCAACATCTCTTCTTCTTTAACATTATTGATGATGGTTGTTCTCGGCCTACCTCTAGGTTTTTTTATCCAAAACCTTGCCCTCAAATATATTTGCCAAGAACTGGTAATGTCGTATATGTCCTGTCAATTTCGCTCTTCTTCTTTGTATAACATAAGTAATAATAATTGATTACATTTTTATGTTTAACTTTCAACTTGGTGTCCTGTATTTTTTCGGTGAATAAGAATTGTATCTGCTTCACTAAGTTATTTATGTTATGTCAACAGATGTGGTGATGCTGAAATATCTTAAGATTGGTGTTAGTATTTCTACTTTAATTGCAGAAAATCTTCTGAGTCATCCATTTGTAGTTCTTAGGCGACAATGTCAGGTAAGGTCATATCATCTTTGCTAGTTAGTTAAAAAATTTTAAGCTTGTAAATAAAATTTAATTTTTCTCTATCTATATGAAGGAAAAATGTATTTGTTTTCATCCATTAAGTATTTTTTCCCTAATATTTTTCCATTTTTTGTATCGTATAAAATGTATTACTTTTATGTCACACATTATTTTGTACATACCAATCATTTTCTTCTGTTTAGTCTTTATATGTCTACACACCACTTCACATTGTCATTTTATGTGTTGACCTCCAGGTAGGGTCAATCCATTCCAAGTAGTTCAGCACTGTTTGCTATACCTTCTCAGAAAAAAATTTTTATTTTGTAGATGCATCCCCTTCTGTTTTGATAGTTCAGAAGTAATTTATAAAAAAATTATTGTTTTATTGTATCTGGTTCAAAAATGGTGGCCACTTTTGTTTTAAGCCTCATGCTGATTTTTGCATTTGTAGGCATCTACGATTTTCTAAATTACTCAGCACTGGGTTGTTGTAGGCTTTTCAAATAAACTGCATTGTGTTCTGTACATTCTGGCCTACAAATCAAAACCTTACCTACCTAATATGACTGTTCATGTACACTTTGTAGCCCAAAGTTATCAAATGTGAATGAACCAAATCCAATTTTCATAGGGCAATTTCTCAAAGAAGGAATGGTTTCTCAGCTGTAATTTTTTCTGTGCTTTAATATATATAAGAGTATAGTACTTTATTTAAAATATAAATGGAGAGGACCTTAGCCTTCTAAAAATTGAATTTTTTCAGTTTTTCAGCTGCATGTCTCCATTGTATCAAACTTCACTATAAATTTCAACTTTGAGATTCTACTCAAAGTAAGTATAAAAAATTTTTAAAATCGAGTAATAAATGCTTGATTACCAAATCTGGGATAAGTGGGTAAAAGAGTATAATAATTCAGTCATTTAAACATCTATCAAACTTAGATAATCATTTTTATAACAAAGGACACCTTCTATGCTTTCTTCTTGGTGAAATTTGTTATCAGTGAATTAATAAGAGGGTTTTTTTCAAGGTCCAATTGGTCGCGAAATAAAAACCCGCGCAAAAATCGGATGAACCTTTGCGCTTATGTGTTGTGCAGCGTCTCTAGTATGGCCTTCAATCACACCGCGTCACTTCGTTTAGTTCTGAACATGCAGCTAGCACGTAAACATGTTTACAACAATAGCATCTCCCGCCAAGTGTGAAGTGCATGCGGTAATTCTCTACACCATTGTGAGTGAGAGACTTCAGTACAGCAAAGTGTGTGCGAGATGGGTTCCCAAGATGCTGTCTGACCATCGCAAAACAATGAGAATGGATGCCTTCCTAATGTTTCTCAGCGCTACCACAATGAAGGAGAAGATTTTTTGAACAAAATTGTCACAGGGAACGAGATGTGGGTCCATTTCGAAACTGAAGAAACAAGAACAATCCAAACAGTGGATGCATTCGCATTCTCCCAGTAAACCAAAGAAATTCAAGCGAACCTTCTCCAACAAAGTGTATGGCTACTGTGTTCTGGGACTGGAATGGAGTTCTCTTGGTGGAATTCATGGAACGTGGCATGACCATCACTGCAGCCTCATACTGCGTAACTCTTCAACATCTACGAAGGGCAATTTAGAATAAGCGGAGAGGAATGTTGTCATCAGGCATTGTCTTTCTCCATGACAATGCTCAAAAGTTAGTACCATGCTACGACAAATGTCTAAATCGGAGTGGCGACTATATAGAGAAATAGCGTAACTATGTAAGTACTTGTTACAAATAAAAAAAATTGTTAATTTTACTGTGGTTTTAATTTTGTGACTGATCTGACCTTGAAAAAAAAATAATCCTCATATTAAGCTTATCGAATTCAATAGACTTGGGTGAGTCCAGTAACTCACTCATGTGACAGTTAAGTTCTAAAGTATTTATTTATATTGTTCCCAGTTTTAAAAAACTTATTTTCCCTGATGCTACTGTGTCGGGCATAGTTAATATCATGAGAGTTACTGCTAGGTAGGAAAAGATTTTCCATGAATCTATTTGAAACTAAAATCTATTTGAATATTCCTTAAAATTTTTGATGTAGTAAGAGATCAACAATATTGGTGTCCACTATCAGTCAAGCCAGTTGCAAAATTTTGTGGTGGTTAAGTATTTTGCCTTCACAGAAAATGTTGGTGGAGTTGTACAAAAATCTAACTGTGCCATCAAACTGTTGCAGTTGCTCTGTCTTTCATTTGATGATGTGATTACCTGGTCTGAATGTAAAAGTAGATATTAGTCTAATCAAATTACAAACATTTTTTATTTCTTGCTTGTTTGTTTTGTTTACTTGTTTGTTTCATAAAGCAGCAAATAAACTTATAGAATTTCAGTTTGTTTTACTAAACAAATTGCAGAGTTTTTATCAAAGGCATCCAGATTTTTATCTTGAAAGGTTTTACAGAGTTTGTCTTATCTCTCCTGATTGGTATCTAAATGAGTCATAGCATCTATTTGAAGGTTTTAAGAGGCAAGCTTGATAAATGATTTATGAGTATCTACCAGCAGTGTGATCCACGATAAAGTTATACATACCTAGTACTATTCCAAAGAATAGTATTGTCTTGATAAATTATAAAGCAGCATCATTAATGACTACATTTAATGGATAGATCCCACAGAGCATGAAAAAAGCTCATGGATTCATGACTAGAAATTTTTTTGAATGTTTACAGTTTTTCCTTAAATATACACTTCCTTATTGTACACATGTCCTCGCATGTCTATTTTTTCAAGTTTTATTTAAAAAAAGCATCACTTAATGATTCTTCTGCAATTTTTGATTTCCTGTGAGACATCTAGTTCAGATGTCAACCTGCTTCTGAAAAATGTTAATGTTGACTTAAAAATGTCGATTCTGTGATTATGTTGCTCATCCATAGTCGTGTATGCTGAAGGAAAAATTAAATATAGAATGTTTTGCTGATATCTGCAAATCAAATTGTACTTCAGTAAGGGAAGAAATTTTAGTATCGACCACACTCTAATAGTTGTGCTGCTCTAGGACTCTTGCACTGTTAGTCCTTTTGTATTTTTAGTAGTGTTTGTGAAATATAGTGGGTGAATACGGGCTGGGCAAAAGGAATGAAAGAGGGGACCGACTTATAGAGTTTTGCACGAAGTATAATTTAGTAATTGCCAACACCCAATTTAAAAATCATAATAGAAGAATATACACTTGGAAAAAGCCAGGCGATACTGCAAGGTATCAGATAGATTATATCATGGTTAAGCAAAGATTTAGAAATCAACTCGTTGACTGCAAAACTTACCTGGGAGCAGACATTGATAGCGACCATAATTTGGTGATAATGAAATGTAGATTGGGGTTTAAAAACCTGAAGAAAAGGTGTCAGATGAATCTGTGAAATTTAGAGAAGCTTGAGGAAGAGGAGGTAAAGAAGATTTTTGAGGAGGACATCGCAAGAGGTCTGAGTAAAAAAGATAAGGTAGAAAATGTAGAAGAAGAATGGGAGAATGTTAAAATGGAAATTCTTAAATCAGCAGAAGCAAACTTAGGCAGAATAAAGAGAACTGGTAGAAAACCTTGGGTTTCAGATGATATATTGCAGCTGATGGATGAACGTAGAAAATATAAGAATGCTAGTGATGAAGAAAGTAAAAGGAACTATCGGCAATTAAGAAATGCTATAAACAGGAAGTGCAAACTGGCGAAAGAAGAGTGGATTAAAGAAAAGTGTTCAGAAGTGGAAAGAGAAATGAACATTGGTAAAATAGACGGAGCATACAGGAAAGTTAAGGAAAATTTTGGGGTACATAAATTAAAATCTAATAATTTGTTAAACAAAGATGGTACACCAATATATAATACGAAAGGTAAAGTCGATAGATGGGTGGAATATATTGAAGAGTTATACAGAGGAAATGAATTAGAAAATGGTGTTATAGAGGAAGAAGAGGAAGTTGAGGAGGATGAAATGGGAGAAACAATACTGAGATCTGAATTTAAGAGAGCATTAAAAGATTTAAATGGCAGAAAGGCTCCTGGAATAGACGGAATACCTGTAGAACTACTGCGCAGTGCAGGTGAGGAAGCGATTGATAGATTATACAAACTGGTGTGTAATATTTATGAAAAAGGGGAATTTCCGTCAGACTTCAAAAAAAGTGTTATAGTAATGATACCAAAGAAAGCAGGGGCAGATAAATGTGAAGAATACAGAACAATTAGTTTAACTAGTCATGCATCAAAAATCTTAACTAGAATTCTATACAGAAGAATTGAGAGGAGAGTGGAGGAAGTGTTAGGAGAAGACCAATTTGGTTTCAGGAAAAGTATAGGGACAAGGGAAGCAATTTTAGGCCTCAGATTAATAGTAGAAGGAAGATTAAAGAAAAACAAACCAACATACTTGGCGTTTATAGACCTAGAAAAGGCATTCGATAACGTAGACTGGAATAAAATGTTCAGCATTTTAAAAAAATTAGGGTTCAAATACAGACATAGGAGAACAATTGCTAAAATGTACAGGAACCAAACAGCAACAGTAACAATTGAAGAACATAAGAAAGAAGCCGTAATAAGAAAGGGAGTCCGACAAGGATGTTCCCTATCTCCGTTTTCTTTTTAATCTTTACTTGGAACTAGCAGTTAATGATGTTAAAGAACAATTTAGATTCGGAGTAACAGTACAAGGTGAAAAGATAAAGATGCTACGATTTGCTGATGATATACTAATTCTAGCCGAGAGTAAAAAGGATTTAGAAGAAACAATGAACGGCAAAGTCCTACGCAAGAACTATCGCATGAAAATAAACAAGAACAAAACAAAAGTAATGAAATGTAGTAGAAATAACGAAGATGGACCACTGAATGTGAAAATAGGAGGAGAAAAGATTATGGAGGTAGAAGAGTTTTGTTATTTGGGAAGTAGAATTACTAAAGATGGACGAAGCAGGAGCGATATAAAATGCCGAATAGCACAAGCTAAACGAGCCTTCAGTAAGAAATATAATTTGTTTACATCAAAAATTAATTTAAATGTCAGGAAAAGATTTTTGAAAGTGTATGTTTGGAGTGTCGCTTTATATGGAAGTGAAACTTGGACAATCGGAGTATCTGAGAAGAAAAGATTAGAAGCTTTTGAAATGCGGTGCTATAGGAGAATGTTAAAAATCAGATGGTTGGATAAAGTGACAAATGAAGAGGTATTGCGGCAAATAGATGAAGAAAGAAGCATTTGGAAAAATATAGTTAAAAGAAGAGACAGACTTATAGGCCACATACTAAGGCATCCTGGAATAGTTGCTTTAATATTGGAAGGACAGGTAGAAGGGAAAAATTGTCTAGGCAGGCCACGTTTGGAATATGTAAAACAAATTGTTAGGGATGTAGGATGTAGAGGGTATACTGAAATGAAACGACTAGCACTAGATAGGGAATCGTGGTGAGCTGCATCAAATCAGTCAAATGACTGAAGACAAAAAAAAAGTAGTGTTTGTAGGATTGTAATTCAAGTTAGGTCCAGTAGCCTTACTGCTTCAGCTTTTACATTTACTGGCAGCTTTGCAAACACTGTAGATGATAATTTTTTACTATGAAGTGGAATGAAAATGTTCAGGGTTCATTTTTTTGTAAAATTTTCTTTAAGTCGATATATGATGTCAACAAAGAATAGCGTAAATAGTATTCTTCTTTAAATGTTAAAAATTATTATGGCATCGCACATTTGGTATTACAAGAATATTGTGCAAATGATATATTATGGCAAAACTTCTTACAGCATCATTTGTTTCTTAATGTTGCTTTTGGCAGAACTAAAAACTAAACTAGGTCTTCAGATTAATACATATTATATATGCACTGGCAAAGCTAAAATGAATCCATTTTGCCCGAAGCTGATACTATACCAGTTTCTTTATTTCTTGATTTAATGTCTGGTTGCCATTCAATTTTAAAATTAAGAAACGCCATTGATGATTATCATTTTATGAAAAATGTAGTTAAGTCCTCCTGGCAGCATGTGTATGATAGAAGAGAGTTTGTCTTAGTGGCATGCCAAGCATTTCTTATTTGTAATGTGAAATGAAGTAAGCATTTCAAGATTAATTAACTATAGACTATTGAGGAACTCCATGCAAGAAGGGAGTGAATGCAAAAACAGTGTTTTAAGAAAACAGCTACTAAAGTTTTTCTTTGGTTTACATTTAATTTACATTATAATCTGGTCAACGACATTTTTTTTGAAATAGAAAATTTATGTTTTTTTTTTTCATTAAACATTATAAATGCAACACTATACATCATATATGAATTTGTTAACCTTTATAAATGAAATACCATACAGCTGCTATTCCTGCATAGATCATTTTTAGACGCCTCTGGTGCACAGAAGAAGTGTGAAAGGTGCTCTTTTTGTATTGAACAAAAGTCAGGCAGGATTTTTAAGAACAGAAAGGTTTCAAAGAATTGTAAAAGCCTGGATAAAAACATCAGTTAGGCAAGAATTTTGGGTTATTTTGTGTAACAAATTCTTTTTGTTACACAAAACTAAATATTTGCAAACCACAAGTAAAGGTAAAAACTAAGTAGCAGTTTTTGTTGTTTTAAAAAACCATATTATTCTGTCTATCCCTTATGTAATAATAAAAAAATTCAGTGTAAGTGAAAACCAGAAATAAAATCACAGAAACACTAACACAACCTCTTAAGTTAAATTTTCAGGTGAATTTTCTCATCTTTTCCCCATAAAAGTATGAATAAGACAGAGTAATGAACTTTCATAATCCTTTTCAACTGAATCTTTGTTCAAATTTTGTTTTTTTTCCAGAATTGCTTCTTTTCTATTTGGGATAAGTTTTACTTTTATTTCTGTTAGTAATGATCCAAATCTGTATGTGCTCTTTATTTATTTACTTGTAATTTTTATGAAAGATGGAGACATTTTCATTTATGTTGTGTCTCTTATGTATCTTTTTGGTTCCCGGTCTGGAAAATCTATTTGAAATCTCAAAGTTTTACATTTGGGCATGCCCGCTTTTTTTTGTGTTTAGGGTTTCTCTTAAAATGTATAGACATTTATTTTACATTATATCATTCACAGAGTTTAATTAATTTTCCTCCATTTTGAGTGGTTCATTTGTGAGCTGGACATTTTCCAAGAATTTTAGAACATTTTTTTCTCTTTACCAGTGTAAAAGTTGAAATCTCTTAGCTGAATTTTTAAGTTATTTCAATTTTTATAAAAGCAGTTCCAACCAGTAGGATGTTAGGCATAAATATTCTTCCAGGTTTCCCTTTTAGAATTCTGTATCCTTCTGATTCATTTTAGTTTTCATCTAGATATTTGTTTTCCAGACTGCCAATTTGGAGGTTTTAAATAAATCTAAAGCTTTAATTATATCCTTCAGTTTACAAATCTTTAAAAGAATTTATAGTAATCATTCAAAAAAGAAAACTATTTTTTACATTTAAATTTTGAAGGTTTTCATTCAAAGGGGCTTTGACTCCTTAAAAGCATGTTGGTTGAGTTCTTCAGAATCCATGTCCATCTGTGCTGTTTTAATGGCCGCAGATTTTTCTGAAGGGTTACCACTTGGAGTAGTTTGTTTTATTTCTGATTGGCTTGACCCTTATGCTCTGAAAATTGTTAAAAATTCTGCGAGGTAGTTGGTATAGATTCCATTAAATGTAAGACTGTGTAAGGCTGTTCCAGACTTTTTCATTTGATGGCTGGTTGATGAACTGAATGGTGTCAGTTCATCATTCTGCTTTCAAAAGACAGCTATTCAGGACCACTGGGAGTTAAGCCATCAAATTGACCCTAACAAAAAATTATGCCCAAGAGATTTTTTTCTGCTGTAGAAACTGCTCTCCTTAGAATTTTAGTTAGTAAAAGTTTAAAAAATTTAGTTCTGTTTATCACTGCAATAGTGTGTTTTTAAATTGTTATTTATAAAAAATTGAATATGTTGGTTATAGTGAATTTATTTCTGTGGTATAAAATATTATTTGAAAAAATAAAGCAGCCAAAGAAAATATAAATTTCTGAAATTATTGCTGAATATACATCATATAAACGTGATGAATGAACATGTGGATCTGTATGATACAAGTTAAGTAGCAGAAACAGCTACTGGCTTTCTTGTTAAATCTAGATATGTTCTAGTATTTAGTTTCTCTGCAAACCCCATTTTTTTTTTTTTTTTGGTTCGTGGTCTGGAAAATTAAAAAAAATTTATTAAAATTCTACTATCCAGACTATGTAGAGCATCGCGTTTTCGTGTATGACAGTTTTGTGCGGAGCGGCGAATCAGTTACGGAAGTTCAACGTCTCTTTCGTCGAAGGTTTAACATTCCTCAGCATGGAAATATACCGAGCCGGAACACCATTTTGCGATGGGTTAATGCCCTTTGTAGTGGAGGTAGTCTAATGAAAAGGCAGCCACCTGGACCACGTCGCACAGTTCAAACTCCGGAGAATGTGGAACGTGTAAGACAGGCTGTTTTAACTAGTCCAAGACGTTCAGTTTGTAGGCATTCTACATCACTTCGAATATCCAATAGTTCAGTGCAGCGAACTCTACACCGAGATTTAGGTTTTCACCCTTATAAAATGTCAGTTGTGCACAAGTTAACAGAGGGCGACTACCCACAACGTGCAGCTTTTGCTGAAGCGATGCTCCAAATTTTGGAAGATGAGCCCAATGCGATTTTGATAATGAGCGATGAGGCTCATTTTTATCTCAGTGGTGTTGTGAATCGTCAAAACTTCCAATACTGGACCTGTGAAAATCCACGCACTTTACATGAATTACCATTACACAGCCCTAAAGTTACGGTGTGGTGCGGCGTTGGGAAATTTGGTATCGTGGGGCCCAACTTATATGAGGAAAACGGGAACACTGTAACCATAACAGCTGATCGTTACGTAAATATGGTGAAAACATTCTTGAAAACTGAGCTGAGACAACGACGACGAATCAATCTGCCAGATGTTTATTTTCAACAGGATGGAGCTACGGCCCAGTGTCGATGGCTGCTGTTAGACAAATGTTCCCTAATCGCGTTATCTCCAGATTCAGTGATCTGCATTGGCCCCCACGCTCAACAGACCTTTCGATGTGAGATTTTTTCTTGTGGGGGTATTTAAAGTCTTTGGTGTATGAAACCAAACCTCGTACATTGGCCGAACTGCGACAAGCGATAGAGCAGAACATCGCTCAGATCGATCGTCAACTATTGGAGAGAGTGGAGGCTAACTTCAGAGAGCGTCTCTACATTAGTCAGCGTGTAAATGGACACCATCTTAACGATATTATTTTTCATACATAGGTAAGTCAAACTGCATATTCTCAGAAACTTATTTCTGCCAATAAATTATTTTTTAACCCTAAAATAGTGGAGTGTTGTTAATTTGTAAAACGTCCGTTTCCCGTGGCGGTCCCTTTACTTCTGTTTATAATGTTATTTTCTTAATTAAAATTTTATTTTAAATTAAACTTTTCATTTTGGATTGGTGCACTGTGTTGTTGGGTTACTTAAATAAGATGAAAAAAAAGAGTGGAAAGAAAAAAGGAAGTAAAATTCTATTAGTTGTTAAGTATTATTTTTTGTAAAATAATATGTATGGTATCTATATTTTTTGTAATGTTTTAGTATTTTTTCTTTTCTTTTAGTGATGAGAATAAAATTGTTCTGCAGTTGTACATTTCCTGTTTAAAAAAGTTTTGATATTTAGTTATCTTTGGAGCTTTACCGATGGATTTTTTTATGTACACCTATTGAAAACTAAAGAAAAATATGAATTAAACCTTTGTATCCCAGTAAAATTTTTTTCTTACTTTAAATCTGCTCCAACATAGGATAGGATTTTATGATGCGTGAATTTGTTGTATTTAAAAATTTGAGGGATTTTAAAACAAATCACTCCATGAGAAAAAATAATGTAACCTGATTGCTGTAATATAGTTTATAAATGTAATTTATTTTATTTCTAATTTTTATACAGGAAAGAAATTAAACCAAAAAACTTGCAAATAAAATTAGTAGAGAATTTTAGCCAGTCACTCTTCTAACTTTTTCTGTTACAGGTACACAATTTTTCACAGACGTACCATTTGCTACCAGTAACATTATTGCCAGTAATATGGCGCCTTAACCAACATCAGGGCCTTAGTACATTATGGAAAGGTCTAGGTAGTGTTTTCTTGATTAGAGGAATGTCTCTTGCAATAGAAGATGTTATATCAAAGTTTACACCTTGGCCAAAGTAAGTCATTTATGGTTTATCATATATTTGAGTCATAAAATATCTTTACTTCAGTGTTCACTACAGAAGGTTATGATTGTATTTAAATGTCTGTACCTTTCTCAAAAAAAAAAGTTCCAGTCACTTTAGTGCTAAATGGACGGAGATAAATCAGTCGTTAATCATTCTTATTTAAATTATTAGCTTAGAAACGTTTTTTTTTTTTACATAACTTACAGTTTGTGTTGTAAAGAAGGTTTTATGTAAAAAGTGTAAGCCATTAAAATCAGGTAGTTATGAAAATTATTCTTTTTTCAGTAAAATTTGGGATTGTTTTTGTTACGATGGATTCTTTATGTAAAAGTTAGTTATGATTGAGTGTTGGATGGGTGAAAGTGCATTAAATAAGTCTTCAAAAATGGTGGTAGTTTTACAGCTGCTTGATAGTTGTTTTGAAGCTATTTCAATAAGATGAGA